>NC_137684.1:27775982-27795982 GCF_963989245.1 Nansenia antarctica | reverse complement strand
CTGCCAATGTCAATCTGTAGCCAACATAACGGGGAAGAAGAATACTTTTTTTTGTGCCATGCAATGAACTTGTCAGTCAGTAAGTCGGAATGTGTTATTTGGCACAGGGTCAGCCCTAAGTCGGAGTCCCCCTGGAGCAATTAGGGGTCGGGTGCCTTCTCAAGGCACATGCAGCTCCCTCCTGAGGCTGAATTGAACAGCGACCTTTCCGATTGCCCACGGTATTCATAACTATACAAGTTAGAATTCATCTAAAACGTTCATCTTAGACCTTTAGAGAGCAGAATAACAATACCGTAAGCAATAAAGGTAATACTAAATGGTAAATTGGACTGCACTTACAGTATATAGCGCCTTATCCAAAGTGCTTTACAACGGCCTCTCATTCACACATTCACACACCGATGGTGGCAAGCTACCATGCAAGGCGTCGGCCCGCTCACTCGGAGCAATTTGGGGTTCAGTGTCTTGCTCAGCCACCACAGCCGCCTGCTCTATAGATTTGGGCACGGCACCCTATCAAGATGAATGACTCAAGCGTCCCGTCCCTGATTAGTCCAGTAATGAGACCGGGGTACAAGGATAACAAGTGCAACAAGGGACAGTTGTACCGCCCTGATTTTCTCTAATCAGAAACAAATTGGAGTGATGGCACCACTCATTCTGTACGAGCTCAGTGATGTCCTCTACCGTCTAAAAAACAATAAAGCAAATCTCTCACCCTCTGCAGGATTAATTCACAAACATAATTTAGTGGCGCAGGAGGTAGAGCCGGCGTCTAACGATCGCAAGGTCGGCAGATCGGCGGTTCCAGCCCCGGCTGGCCACATGTCGAGGTGTCCTCGGGCAAGACGCTGAACCCCAAATTGCTCCCAATGAGCGGGCCGGCCGGCGCCTTGCATGGTAGCTCGCCGCCGCCGTTGGTGTGTGAATGTGTGTGTGAATGGGTGAATGAGAGGCCGTTGTAAAGCGCTTTGGAACAAGGCGCTATATAAGTCAGTCCATTTATAGAGCCACTTCCTGCAGAGCTATGAATCATATTTAAGACACAATCGCTCAATTCAGCATCGCATGTCCAATTCTGTTGGCAGCACGCGATCAAGTGTTTTCTAACGAGCAGCACAGCATGTATAGCTGAAAGAAAGACGCCACGATTATATGGGCACTGAAAGATTTGCTTGGCAGTTCTTGTAATTTTACCTACATTGGTCTGGTGCAAAATAGCATAAGAGGGGCTATTTGTTCAAGGTCATTTCAATTCCTTAGTACATCGGATGAATTAGGCGACATGATATGCAATAAAATGATTTTCGGGCAGATCCTAGTTTTAAAAGGAATGGTGCATTTGAAATGTCAAATCTGATATCCAAGAAACCGCCTCAGAGCAACACACTCTGGTAGATAGTAAGTAATAGGAGCACCCCTAGCTGAACTTATAGGCTACAGTAAAACATTCATACTGTACACAGTTCAACGCCCTTCAATACTTTCCTCCACACCGAACACATATTATTATTGACTCGTGGCATTAATATTTCAGAGAGTTTGTGAAACATACAGGATGGTTTCTTGACAGAGGAAGCAATGTGGGCAACCTCTCTCTCTCTCTCTCTCTCTCTGTTAGCCATTTAATAGAAAGCTGACAATGCCAAAGGTAAACACACTGTCAGACCCCCCCTAAGGCACGTAATAATTACGTCTTACAAATCATTGTTATAGGTGTAACAATAGAAGCACCTGCGTAATAAGGTTGACAAATCCTTACTAATGTGTAGTGACTGAGGAAGATCAAGTCCAAACGGGGGTTTACGGATAGATGGGGTAGGGTTGGATAAGTAGATTACAGGGTCGACAATGCTGCGGCATATCAGTGACAGCCATTGATGTTTACAACGGCATTCCTATTCGAGAGGGAAACACAGTGGAGCATTCACACATGAACGTGTCGTGTCGGTGGGTGCGGCGGCGGAGATGGGGTGAGACAGAAGAACCCACCGCCACCATGACCCCGGGCCATAAAAAGACGCAGAGAACTGAAGGAGACAGGATACTGCCTTCACGCCCTCCTTTTTCATCAATGCAAATCAACGCCATCTCAGAGAGGAGGAGGAGGAGATGATAGTGTATGTGTGTGTTTGTGTGTGTGTGAGTGTGTGTGTGCTTGGAAAACAGAGCGAGGCAGCAACAGCGAGAGGGAGGGAGGGAGAGAGGAAGAGAAGAGGAGATGAAGAGAGAGAAAAAACAGAACGAGGGAGGGCAGGGAGAGAGCGTGGGGCTCGGCATCTCAGATGAAAGCAGAGAGAAGAGAGAAGAGGGAAAGAGAGAGGTCGGAGAAAGAGGTGATTTCCACAATCCACTCATGTTCAGGGCACAATAAACACAATAATATATCTGAGTGTGTCAGTCAGTCAGTCACCCCCCCCCCACCGTCGCACGCATCTCAACTGGGAGACAGAGCGAATGAGAAAGGGAGAAAGAAAGAGAGAGGGACATAGAGAAAGGAGGGAGAGGAGAGGTAAAGGGAGGTGGAGAGAGAGAGAGAGACGAGACAGAGGGAGAGAGGGGTTAGGGAGAGAGAAGAAAGAGAGGGAGGGGGGAGTGGTAAAGAGAGGCAGGGATGGAGGGAGGGAGGGAGAGGGAAACTGAAAGGAGAGCTCATTCGTGCTACTATCCTCAAGGCCAGAAGACTTCTCTCGTCACCTCAGCGCACACAGCCTTCCTTTAAAACGCGCCAGTTAGTCTCCTAATACCAGATACACTACATCAAACAGGACGAGCAGCACCCCCCCAAAAACACAACACAGACAAAACCACTCTTATCTCTCTCCCTTTGTGCTCTGTGCGTGGGTACCCCGCCGGCCGCTGTGATCAGCAGCACTGCGAATAGGAGTAAGTAGGACGTCTGTATTTGAATGGCGAGGCCCCTGCAATGGCCCGCAATGTTCTCCACCCCCCCCCCCCCCCCCCCCCCCTCTCCCTTGCCCCCCCCGGGACACGCGCTGGGGGATCTCACCGGGGGGCTTCTACCAACGCAGCGACTGACTGGAGGAGAATCGACTCACTCACTCCAGCCTCTCCCGAGAGCCACTGAGCGCCACACGCGCCGTCTGACACGGAGAGGACGTCCTAACAGTCCTAATGGCACGCACCTAAGGCACCGCACATGTCCTGAAGGCACGCACCTAAGCACCGCACATGTCCTGAAGGCACGCACCTAAGCACCGCACATGTCCTGAAGGCACGCACCTAAGGCACCGCACATGTCCTGAAGGCACGCACCTAAGCACCGCACATGTCCTGAAGGCACGCACCTAAGCACCGCACATGTCCTGAAGGCATGCACCTAAGGCACCGCACATGTCCTAACGGCACGCACCTAGGGTAGCGCACATGTCCTAACGGCACGCACCTAAGGCACCGCACATGTCCTAACGGCACGCACCTATGGCAGCGCACATGTCCTAACGGCACGCACCTAAGGCACCGCAGAGGTCCTAACAGCACGCACGCACACACACAGTTCTATGAGCCCCATTACACAAACAACCTGTGTTTTATCTGGACATTAGCAGAAGCGGTGGTGGCGGCGGCAGCCGCAGCACACCAGGAGCGCACCGCGCGCTCATTATCACGCCAGCTTACTTACATAAACGACGTCCGTGAGACCGATCAGGAAGGCTCGAGCCGGTCATTCGATACCATGGCACGGAACGCCGTTCGTCGGGGCAGAAACACGGGAGGTTTCATAACGGTCAAACTACTGGAGAGTGGGGACACGCACATCCACGCACGCACACTCACACAGCAGCAGCAGTAGCAGCGCATTGGTAAACTGGAGTCTCACATGCTAAAGACTAATTGCAGCCTGTTGCCTTTAAAAAGAGGAGATGGGGCAGATGATTCTCTGTGCTTCGGCCGGCAAGCAAGCGAGCGATTCGGTATTTTTTTAACAGTTGTTCTTCTTCCCAAAGCTCCCCATTATTTATGTCTTATCCTTTTCTTTTCTCGCATATATTTGCGTATTTCAAGGTGTTATTGATTTAGAAGGGTTGACATTGTTAGCATGGGAGGGTCGGGGCGGTGGGGCGGTGTGGATTTGAGGTGCAGCTCTCTGTTCTTTACACATCATCACATCCGCTCTGAGGCTTGAATGGAAATCCAGTCCCGGCTGAACCGTAGTCCAGATGGGGCCCACCCGCTGTGCCGATGGACCACGATGCCGACAGTGTATTAGAGGATTTCTGCAAGAGCTGACAAGACGGTACATGTGGGAAAACTAGGGTTAGGTGCTAGGGTGCTACGGTTAAGGTTAGGGTTGGGGTTAGGGGTAGGGTTAGGGATAGGATTAGGGTTAGGGTTAGACATGCCAGCATGTACCAAGTCGACGTAGCACCTAACCCTAACCCGAGTTTTCCCACATGTACCGTAACAGAGAAGCGGAGAGCATTCACATGCAGGGAGGGCTGTCGGCACAACGGTCCGTCGGCATATTGATGCGGCACCAGTCCAGATACACACTCAAGAATTTGCTTAGTTCACTTTGTCATCATCCCTTCTCATTGTGCACCACTCACCTTTAACTGCTAAGTGCAAATTGAAAGCGAGAAAGAAACTGTATGTCTTTGTGTGTACATAGTACACACTGTACCTATCTGTGTTCACGGTACACACACTATACCTATCGTTGTTAATGGGTAGTGTTTTCTTTTCTTGTTTGTTTCTTGCTCATCGCCGGTGGCCCTAATATAATTGGCTATTTTGATTTGCATAAGTGATTCATTTTTAAAGAGTTTTTTTTTCTTTTTTCGGTTTCAGCTTTTTATTTGGATGATATTTCGTGGAGAGGCGTAGCGGCATTGAGTGGATTAACTCCCCCCGGGTCTCATTTAATAGGACAGATGTTACGTTACTAGATTAAAGTCCTTTACAAGCTCACCGGAGAGTTCATAGAAAACCCATTAAGTCAACAATGGTATACTGTATATGCTGGAGGTGAAGGCATTGTATGTGCACTTCTATTTACCATCTTGAACACACCACCCACATGTGGGAATACCCCTGTCCCCTGTACATACACACACAGGCATACACTCACACACACACACACATGCACACACACATGCATGCACATGCATGCACACATGCACACACACACACACACACACATGCACACACACACACATGCATGCACATGCACGCACACATGCACACACAAACGTGTGCGCACACACACACACACACACACTCACAAACACACACACACACACTCACTCACAAAACACACACACACACACACACACACACACACAGACGTTATGACCCTCACACATCTTCAAGCGATTCCTTACATAAGCATGAACATTACATTCACTATAGTTACACATTGTTCATTTTAAAACAAACATCCGCCCCCGCATGTGTATGCATTATACATAAGAGATGTCCGCACACATTTTATCCAACCGATTCTATCTCTAAGGACTAAGGACTGTAAAACGTCCTTGGGTTTGAGAAAGGCACTATAAAAATCTAAGATATTATTATTATTAAACACACCCACAGTACATTAATTCAATATCCAAGCACAAACATGTATGCATACATACACACCCACACACACACACACAAACATCGCACAGACACACAGACACACAGACACACAATGCTATGAGGCCCCACACACACACGCACACACACACACACACACACACAACGCTACGAGGGGCCCCACACCGAGGCGTCGGCGAAGAAGACACTGAAACTGACACTGAGCAAGCATGAAAGTGCCACTCACGGCGTTGGAAATCTCCCTTCAACAGATCCCCCCCAACCCTCCCCCTCCCACCCCCTCACCCCCGTCCCGTTGCACACCTCTTCCGCTCCCCGAATCAGATAGGCGACCGTTGGCGACGGTTAATAGGATGTTGTTGTCGAGGCACGGAGCGACGTGGTAATCCTCTCAGAAGTGCCAAAACAGTTAATGTCATTATAGCTGGTAATTACTCCGTGATCCCCTGTCGTCAGCGGTAACGGCGGTGACCTTTCTCTGCGTTAAGCCGGGGATACGCCTGCTCCATCTCCATCTCTCACTGCCCTCTCTCTCTCTCTCTCTCTCTCTCTCTCTCTCTCTCTCTCTCTCTCTCTCTCTCTCTCTCTCTCTCTCTCTCTCTCTCTCTCTCTCTCTCTCTCTGCTCTCCCTGACTGTCAATGCATACATGATGATGCGTTCAGGAGGGGAGCCGCGGGCGCTGATACATACAGACGCACAGATACCCACACACGCGTGCACGCCACACACACACACACACACACACTCACACACACCGTGCTGATTTGCCATACGCGTACACGCTCACACATGTGTGCATGTGTGCGTGTGTGTGTGTGTGTGCATGTGTGTATGCACGTGTGCGTGCATGTGTGTGTGTGTGTGTGCATGCATGTGCATGCGTGCGTGTGTGTGTGTATGTACAGACAGGGGTCTGCCCACATGTGGGTGTGTTCAAGATGGTAAGTAGAAGTGCACATACAATGCATTCATTCTGTAAGTCTCTCTCTCTCTCACTCACATACACCCGCACGCACACAGACACACACACACACACACACACACGCGCACACACACACACACACACACACACACACACACACACTGCCGCTTTGTCTCTGGCCATCACAGTTTCCATCCGCCCCCACAACCCCAACCTTAACCCCGACATCCCAACATCCCAACGTACCAACCAACAAAAAAACTGGAAAAAGCCAGAAATCAAAAAACAGTGTAGGTTCCTTCAGACTAGGCCCTCTGCTGAGCACAGCATGGTTCAAAGCCTTTTCCCTTTTCAAAGAAAAGCTGTTCAAAGAGTGAAACCCAGTGGTGCAGAGGCCTCTCCACTCTTTATCTGACTTGACTGGACCTCCACTTCCAGCGGCAGAGGTCTGGTTTGTTGTGGTTGCGATAGTGCTGATGATGGCTGGAGACCTGATGTGTTCACAAAGTGTGTGGTTTTGCCTCCAGGGGGGAGAGACAGTCGGGCCATGCAGACACTGGGCCAGGCAAAACATAACTAACGTGTCCTCAAGAAAGGTCAAGGATCCTGGATGTGTAACAGCAGCTGGTACATAAAAACCGGGAACAAGTCGGGAACAGCCGATCGAATGTACCAGACTTTTATTCCGAAAAAAATGTCAATAAATGTCAACGTTGTTGAAAATCAATGACACACATCGCTATTCAACTAACACAGCTTGTGAGTTTTGTGGGCCTGCTAACAATGTAAAGTAGTGTTATAGTTAACTAAGGTAGCAGTGGGGATTACTCACCGAATCCATTGCGTTGCAGTATTTTGGCTCGACTAGCGGGTGTGTCACTGATTTTCAACAACCCAAATTGATATCACAATTGATACTCTAGTCAGTCTAGTCAATAAAAAAACTATAGCTGAAGTAGCCGAAAAAGTCAGGAAATTCAATTGAGCACCATAACTCAAAATCTGACCTACTATGCACCGACCAACGGAGTTTGAAGCACACTCAGTTGTGACGACTGCTACAGTAGATTTGTTGGGCCACTGTGCCGTACAACATAGCGTGATCTTAGAATCATAAGGTTCTATCTCCGTTTAGGGTAGCTCAGAGATATTGAGCGTCAAAGTTTTTACATTCCATTATGTTTTGTGAGATGGAACCTTTGTATTTTATGAATTACTAACTCAAAAAAAATCTACATTTTAAAAATAATAATACCACACAGGCATTAATAAACACCAAATGGATTATGGAAAAAACTCAATTTTAACCCAAAATGGTGATAGAACCTTATAATTCTAACGTCACGATAGGTTCCACTTAGGTGCCACCATTAGACCACCAGTAATGCTAGCGCTAGCAAGTCCCCCCCCCGCCCCCGCGCGCCCTCGATGGAACACGCCCAGGGCACCCAAATGGCCCGCAGCGACCCTGCACTCAGCTCTGAAGTCGTTCAGGATTCACACCTTCTGTCAAACAGCCTCATAATTACTCTTGGCAGTTTTGTAGGGTGCATATTGAAACGACCCTGTTAACATTGCTGGGAAGGTCGACTTTGTACTATGGTTTGTGTGCTTGCTTTAGGGGTAGGAGGTTCCAGGGTTCATTTCATCAGCTGTAGAGTAGTGTAAACCACTGTTTACTATTCCAGCGCAGTGCAGCTAACACACCTGATCCAAGTAACCAGGAACCAGTCTTGGACGATAATAAGCTGATGAGTTTAAACAGGAAGTATAAACAGGGAACATATATCTGACCACAGCCCAACTGATTAATCATCCAGGCAGGCCCATGCAGTGCTGGAACGCCACGTTTAAACCATAAATCATGTTCATCATACAAAACATGTTCCTGTTTTCACATTATTCATGTTAAACAATCAATAATTGCTTCTGTGTGTAGTCAAGAGTCCAGAGTGCTGCGTTACCTATGTGGTGGGGGTGTGAAGGAACGGTATGATTATCTTTACTTTACTGCAATAAAGTTAAAGGTCATATTTATGTTTGGGTATGTAAGTAAGTAGTTTTACTTACCGGTAAGTAAGTACCGGTAAGTAAAACTTAGCCTTTCGCTATATCTTTACATCTTTGCTTACACTTTGCTTACACTAAACAAGCATACCATCACGTCACTAATAATAACACCACATTACTGCCTTGTATAACAGTTTGTATCAGTTTGTATCCAAATGGTGTATCTAATCACCCTCTGTAGACATCTGCTATCTAATCGGCGCCCCGTGCTGCCACTGAGGGGAGGGCGGGGGGGTGGGGGGGGGGTGCATGTCCATGTATGTATAGTCCTCGACGGAAGTCCAATCTCGGCGACCGCAGGGCCATATTTAGTCTGCACCCACTCAAGTAGACGAGCCAAAGGACTTAAACAACGGCAGATTATAGGCAACATTTTCTTTTTTCAATGCAGCGTCCGATGTACACAAAATGTAGAGAAACGCAAAAATATTTAATATTCCAGCGACTTTTCTTACCTGAGCACAGCGAGCATCCGTTACTGCAGTGTGGAGATTAATTGGACTACGGTTCTGGGCACTCGGCCATGCCAGCTGTTGCGATGTGGATAATATATTAGGACTTTGGCGCTATGTCTCAACCGGGCAACGAGAACCGCAACAGTAAAGCGTCTCTACACTCGTCTGTATGTTTAGGAAGCAGCTCCCAAAGAGGCCCTAGCGGAATATATAGTCTAGCAATAACCTTCGTCATAAACGTGGTGGGTTTGAGGTTGGAATTCTAAGCTTGCTTGAGGAGAAGTCACCTCATCTGAACCCTTTTTAGCGCAGCTGGCTAACACCAGTCTTGTGGCGTCGCAGGACATTCGCTTTCTAGCCACAGTGGGTGCCAGCCACACTTCTCTCCCACCAAACATGCAAACTGCAAACTCCTATCGAAAGCTTAACATGGTTGGTTGTTCACTCTTTTGTTTCACAGTTGAAGTGGTGGCTGGGTGTGTTTGATGTTTTTAAGTCCCCCTGTTTTTTCGGGAAAGGCTCCATCTGTCGAGTGAAGCCTTGACAAAAACAAAGCGAGGATGTGAGGAGGGGTGATTCAGCTGGGGAAAGTCACCTCTTATAGAGGGGGAGAGAGGGAGAGAGGGTGATGTTCTCTGTCAGAATTATTTCCATCAACATTTGGAGGAGGCTTTGGCGCTGTGGGTTTTGGGGTAGCGATATCACAGGCGAGTGCCCCTCAGCTGGGAAGAGGACGGGCACTGTCTTTTTACATCCTGTGCCTTCAAAAGGCTACTGCTGGGGCTGCGGCTGGCGTGGACGGGAATACTAATGTGTGATTCTCCCGCCCAGAGTCGATCGGGGAGGCAGGAGCATCACAGACCCACAGCTGAGACGGAAGCAGGGGAGATGCCACGTCGCACACTCCCTCCCTTTCCCTCTCTCTCTCTCTCTCTCCCTCTCTCTCTCTCTCTCTCTGTCTCTCTCTGTGTGTGTCTCTCTCTCTCTCTCTCTGTCTCTCTCTCCCTCTCTCTCTCTCTCTCTCTCTCTCTCTCGATCAATCTCTCTCCAACTCACTGTCTTTCATTCTCTCTCTCTCTCTCTCTCTCTCTCTCTCTGGCTCTCTCTCGCTCAATCTCTCTCCAACTCACTGTCTTTCATTCTCTCTCTGTCTCTCACTCACTGTCTATTTTTTCTCTCTCTCTCACAAACACACACACACACACACACACTCTCTCTCTCTCGCTCTCTCTGGGTGTAGGATACATGTCTTGTTTTTTTATCATAATAATCCACTCTGTGACTAGGTTGGCTAGCATGTAGAGCCGGTTAGCATTGCCAAGTGCTGTTCCTGGATCAGTTACAGATCAGTGCTCTGTTTGGTTTGGGTTGGGGGGAGGGCTGGTTTGGCTGGCCCTGGACGGGGTCCCACGCTGCCTGCAGAGAGACTCTGCAGCCTCCCGGCTAATAGATGGAGGTGACTCATCAGGACCCAGTCAATTTGTGTCTGCCTCCCCATTCCCCCACACAGCTCCGTGCCAGGGACAGCATTACCTCTACTCCTACGCAGTGGTAAATGGACTGCACTTACACAGCGTCTTTATCCAAAGCGCATTACAACGGCCTCTCATTCACCCATTCACACACACATTCACACACCAATGGCAGAAAGCTGCCACGCAAGGCACCGGCCCGCTCACTGGGAGCAATTTGGGGTTCAGTGTCTTGCCCAAGGACACTTCGATATGTGGCCAGCCGGGGCTCGAACCGCCGATCTGCCAACCTTGCGATCATTAGACGGCGGCTCTACCTCCTGCGCCACAGCCGCCCCAGTGGTGTAGTCTACGTGATATGCAGGACTACGCCGTATACTCGTATATCAACGGGGGTGAAATGCGACATGAAATATGTCAAAATGCAGCACTATCATGCACAGATCAGCCTTATAACATGTAATGTTAGATATATAACGTTAGACAGGGAGCGCAGATTTATTTTGATGGCGTTCCTAGGGTACACCACTGCTCCTACACACTCTGCAGAAACAACACACTTGCTCATGGCAAAGCATACCCACTCTTGCTTTGAAGATGTCAAAGGGCCCTTCTTTCATGTCTTTTTCTAGACATGTGCGTTCTACCACCCAGTATCCTTACATTTTCAAAATCACATCAGGATAAGCTAGCATAAAGCAAGTTTGCTGTTTTTCTGCTAATTTCGGCTAATTTACAAGCGGCCAGCGGACTAGTGGTCGTTGTGTGTAAATAGCAGCTTGAGCATTGTAAAGATGCGGTAGGTAAAAAAGGCACGGCTGCTCTACTGTTAAGAAGCGATAATCTCGGATGGAAAACAAAACGGTGTATGGTTGCGTAACCTCCTGCATATGATATCGCAGACTAGAGGCAGCAGCCATCGTTACTTTCTCATTGTGAGTGAGGGAGGAGAACAACGTGGTTTGGACCCCTCTCTGCGGCCTTCACGGAGTCAACAAGAGTAGCCAGACATTCTGACGACATTCAGCCAGACAAAGGCACGTTCTTGCAACAATGGTAAGCCCCCGAACCCCCGAACCCCTGCTGGATTACCCCGTTCTTCCATCCCGGCCGGCCCGCCTGGCACCACCACCGCCGCCGCTACTTAAGGATGCAGCAGTGAGTCACACTGTTCAGTTCAACGCCCTGTCGGCCCAGTGGTGGAACGAGCTGCCCACTGTTGTCAGGACTGCAGAGTCACTCCCTGGCTTCGGCCCTAGACTGAAGACCTCCATCTCTTCAGGCTACATTTGTCTACCATCTCCCTCCTAAAGACCTCTTCACCCCCCCCACTACCCCTGTGCACAGTTATTTTACTATTGACAATAATAATAATAATAATAATAATAATAATAATAATAATAATAATAAAAAGAAAATTGCTCCTTTTTCTAGCATTGTGACTGCCAACGGCACCTGGTCCTAGCATAGATTTTTTTGCGTATGATGATGTCTGATGTATAGATGATTCACTTACTTTAGACAAATGCACTTAATGTAAGTCACTTTGGATAAAAGCGTCTGCTTTATGTCACAAATGTAAATGTAAATGCCTTGTTTTCTGAAAGAACAGTGAATTACATTCAGGTGAAGGGGCCCCTTAAGTGCAGGAGTCTGTCTGTGATGTGATACGACTGAGACATGTTCTTGGTAAGTGTCTGGCATCGATGGTGCTAAAAGCATGGCCTGATTTCTCTCCGATGGCTTCTTCCCTCGCAAAATAAAATCGTTTCCGAAACATTTTGTGACCAATCGCTTTGTAAAAATGTTTTAAAAATAAAAATATTGTTTACAAAATAGTATTGTTTATCAAATCGTGTTTTTAATTGTTTAAATATGCTATATCATCCTCAAATAACAACCCATTGATTCCATGTTTAATACAACACTATTGGTTACATGATTGGTGAGGAGTTTACAACTTGAAGCGGATTAATAGACCACAGACATGTAATAGACAACAACATGCGATAGCTATACCTGTATATGATTGAATTTCATGTTTATTTATTGAATTACTTTCTTGTTACTAAGGCAAGAGCCTTAATATTATATTCATCATGTTTCTTTAACTGTATTTCATGTTCCTCCCCACCAAAAATATCCCATGACCAAAACTGTCACATACAACTATATTACATAACATATGTGATACATACTGACCCAATTTCATCATAACATGATCATGGTTTACCTCTATATACCCCCGGCTCTTGAGAGCATTTGAACATGCATTCACACTGTGAGTAGTTGTACGTTTCACGCCCACACACAGGCTCTCAACAGACTCTCCAGTGCCCCTTAGCGTGTCCAAGCTGTGTCTGGCCTCATGGACAACTGGGCGGGGAGACGATTCCACTGGCTCCCTGGACAACGTTCGTGACACACTCCATTCTGTATTACCCAGTGAACAAAGAGTCCAAAAGTCGTCCTCAGGAAAGCCGGAATGTGGGTTCAGATTACGTCTTTCTAGGACGTCTTAAGACGTCATCTGAACCCACATTCCGGCTTCCCTGAGGACGTCTTTTGGACTCTTTGTTTACTGGGTAGCATGTCCAAGCTGTGTCTGGCTCCCTGGACAACATTGGTGACACACTCCATTCTGTACTATGTCCCCCACATGACTCTAGACTGATGGACACACAGGTGAGTGGGGCGGCTGTGGCGCTAATGCGGCGTCTAATAATCGCAAGGTTGGCAGATCGGCGGTTCGAGCCCCGGCTGGCCACATGTCGAAGTGTCCTTCGGCAAGACACTGAACCCCAAATTGCTCCCAATGAGCCTTGCATGGTAGCTTGCCGCCATTGGTGTGTGAATGTGTGTGTGAATGGGCGAATGAGAGGCCGTTGTAAAGCGGTTTGGAATAAGGTGCTATATAAGTCAGTCCATTTTAGGTGATGGAGACACCGGAGCATCCCTCGTCCCTTCTTCCTCACGTCCCCGTGTTTTAGTGATGAGCCCGGTCCCTCCCAAGTATCGTCTCTATCGACCGGGCATGGGAACGAGGCGCATTATCTAGTCTGGAGTGACCCTCTGGATCCAGCGGAGATACCCAGAGAATGATTTATCATCTGTCGTCCGTCCCCCCCGGGGGAGATGTTGGCAGATATGGAGCAGCACTCTCAGCAGGTACGCCTCTCTGTCGACCAGGGACTAGCTGGTCCTTTAGCTTTAGCGATGTGGTATCATATACAGCAGAAGATCAGGAGGATGTGTTAGCTACCAGCTACCTGGCTGCGGTGGGAATTTCAGCTCGGTGTGTTTTTCCTGAGACACCCACTTTTCCCCTTTACTGTGTCCCCTAAGACTCCTGCTGCCCCCCCCTTGTACTGTTTCTCTGTCTCTCCCGTGTCTACAGTATAGTTCAAAAAAAAAAGAAGGAAAAACTTTCACTGCCAGTGGAGACTGCCAATGGCCCCGGGCCAGGCCTGAGCTGGATTACTCTTCCTGCTACAACAGGTGGATTGATGATTCACATGCTTTAGTCAAATGTATTGATTGTATACATCGCTTTGGAATAAGGCGTCTGCTAAACAGCAAAAATGTAATGTAAAATCACTGAGACTGCCAATGGTCCCGGGCCAGGCCTGAGCTAGATTGCTCTTCCTGCTACGACTGGTGGATTGATGATTCACTTGCTTAGTCAAATGTGTTGACTGTAAGTCGCTTTGGATATAAGGCGTCTGCTGCTAAATGCCAAAAATATCATGTAAAATGTAAACTGTTTTCCTCTAGCCGTGCCAGCGTGGAAGGCAGGAGGAACATATGAAGGCAGGAGGAACATATGCATGGGAAACAAACAACAGCTGACGCAGAGGATTTGACCTTGGGAGAGACCGTCTGGTGCGTTGGCGGGAGGCCCTCGCTGCTGACAGGTGCCACACAGGTTACAGAGACCCGTTCTTGTTTTTTCTTTTTGCGGTGCTCGCTCACGCACACGTTCAAAACACATATCAGGTCTCCATCCGGTATAACGTTACGGTGTATATAGGCCTACTCTGCATTCCTAAATCGCCTAGGGTGACCGAAATCCGAGCCGTGATCGATGGACTGATGTTCACTACTACTACTGCTCCTTAAACGTTATACCCTTTTAAGTCAAGTCTTGGACTAAATCACTCTTTCTGTTGAGACTTCATTGGCGATATTGTGCATATGAAGCAATGATGATTTAATGAGGACCACGGCAATTTCACATTGGCCAAACTACAACATATCTCAAAGTTAAAAACTAGATACCTCAATAGTGAATGGCCTTGCATGACAAGCTTAGCTGTAAGAAGTGGAGCTCTGCATTAACAGACTTGCACACACTGAACCAACCACCCCAACATAACACATCCATGAACATGAGAACAGATGTCAGACAGTTAGAATCAAGCAGTCATACGTGCATTGGTTAGTGAGATAATGTAACACACATAATGGAAATGTAATATAGGAACATACTGCTTGATCTGGTGAAACTGAAGAATCGTCAGTCATAGAGACACACACACACACACACACACACACACACACACACACACACACACACACACACACACACTAATAGCACCATCCATTCCTATCTGGAATCTCCAGTGGAAGCACATTATAAAAAGGTTATAGTATATTATCGTCCAGGCAGGAAACTAGCCAACCCTGAGCTTCACTCACAGTAGGACACTCAGCCTCAACTCCTGTCTGTCCAGGGGTGCAAATCCTGACTGCACTCATCTTAAGTGTGTGAAAGTGAAAAGGGATGATACTACAGGATGTTCTACATACAGTAGATGCCCTAATATCCTCTAGATATGTAGTACATGAACATGCCCTCAGACAGAGGTGAATGACATTGAACACACTGTTACTCTGACCCATCTTAGGTGGAATAAATGGTAAATGGACTGACTTATATAGCGCATTATTCCAAAGCACTTTACAATGGCCTTACAATTCACCCACACACACACTCACAAACCAATGGCGGCAAGCTACCATGCAAGGCACCGGCCAATAATAACCCATCTTAGGTGAAATAGCCAAAAGAGCCACAGGAATGTCCTGGGATTGTAAGACAAATATCTTCATCAATCTACATATGGAGCTTAGGAGAAATTGGCATTATTGTTTCATCGTATTGTGTCATCAAACTGAACGGTTCATTCTGTGAGTGTGTTATGCCTTGTTGCCATAGCGTTGCATTCCTGTCGTAGCAACCCCACACGGGCTTAACGTAAACTCAAAGTGACCTCTTTCTCACCAATAACAGTCACTATGGAGGAGTGGAGTGATGTCAGTCAGGATGACTGAGGTGTCTTAGTGACGAGGTGGTCCTGCTACAGCAGAGGGAGAAGAGCATCGTGAAAATACGCAGACTGTTCAGGAAAGTGCCACTCAAGATCCAGCTCTGCGTAAAATATTTAAGGAGGGCTAGAGAGAGAGGGAGAGAGGGGGAGGGGTATGAGAGGCTGGACGAGGAGCTCCCAAAGAGGGAGGGAGGGAGAGGAGAAAGAGATTTGGGAGAGGAAGAGAAGAGACAGAATGAGGAAGGAGGGGGAGAGGAGAGTGTGTGAGGAGAGATGGGAGATGGAGAAAGAGGAGTTGATGATGGAGGAGAGGAGAGAGTGTGAGGAGAGATGGGAGATGGACAAAGAGGAGTTGATGGTGAAGGAGAGGAGAGAGTGTGAGGAGAGATGGGAGATGGAGAAAGAGGAGTTGATGATGGAGGAGAGGAGAGTGAGCGATCGAGAGAGAGAGAGAGAGGGAGAGAGAGCTGAAGGACAAGAAGAGGACGATCATGAAACTGGTGACAATCCAGAAGCAGAAAAAAGAGATGTACAAGATGGAGGGATGGGGACGGATGAGTGCGGAGGGATGGAGAGAGTGGAGCAGGGAGGAGAAAGAAGTCGTGAAGAAGGAGCTGTGGAGGGAGGTAGAGGAAGGAGTGAAGGTGAAAAGACGAGAGAAGTTGACAGACGCGTTGCAAAGTCAGCAACACCGTCTGCAGGAGAGAACGAGTGATGGAAAGAGAAGAGAGGGGGAAGAGAGGGAGAACAGAGAGGAAGGGAAGGGACGGAGTGTACCTTCGAAATGTCAACGGAACAAAAGACTCAAAAGAGTGAAGGGATGGAAAGAAAAAAAAAGAGAGAGCTACAGAAAAGAAAGCAAGAACATATACAGAGAAAGGCTGAATTTGAGAGATTCAAATATTGAGAGATTGAGAGATTTAAATATCTGGAAAAGAAGGGAGAGGAGAGAAAGGGCAACGGGTGAGGACAGCGATTGAAGAGATAATGACAGAGATTGAATGTATGGAAGGCATGATGAAAAAAGAAAGGATGGAAAGGAATAGGAGCGTAAGAGAGAGAGGGGGTTAGAGGAGGAGAGACAGAGAACGTTTGAGGAGGATGTGTCATGCAGTAGCAGAAGAACCAGAGAAAGACAAAGGAAGATGAAAGCAAAAATGGGAGGAGAGGATCGTAAGAGGTGTGGAAAGAAAGCGTGAGGAGGTAGAGGAAGAGGAGAAAAACATAGCTAAGGAGGAGGAGGAAGAAGAATATTTGGAGTTTGAAAAGGAGTGGTCACAGAGCGACTCTGGTGAGAGTCGAAGAAAGAACAAGTGTCAAAAGAAAACAAAACGTTGAGAGAAACAACGCTGAGAATAGGAAAGACAAGAATAATCCGGAAGAATGAGAGAGTGAGGATAGCGTGAGTGTGGAAATAAAGCAAACGGATCACGAGAAAGAGGGGGATGAGGAAACAAAAGGAAACCTTTGAGAGACAGATACGTGTGATCAAAAACATAAAACCCACATTGAAGAATGCAAAACGAAAAAAGAAGGGTGAGAAACAGGGGAAGGAGAAAAAGAAAGTTAGTCTCCAGACTGGCCAGCGGGGATTGGTTCTACCAGCCGGCACACAGCCAAGGTAGGACAGGGCTGTGGGTGGTTGATTTATCTTATTTATGAATTGGTAGACAAGATGATTGACTAGAGTAAATTATGAACAAGCACTTTTTTCCTCCATCTCTCTCTCTCTCTCTCTCTCTCTCTCTCTCTCTCTCTCTCTCTCTCTCTCTTTCTCTCTCTCTCTCTCTCTCTCTCTCTGGAGACTGCTGGAGAAATCTAGGTAAGAGTGCACTTCAGGGATGCAAAGAAACCAGCTGGAAATGGATAAACAGAATGTCATGAATCAGACTAATTGTCTACTCTTTGTCTTTTTTCCAGATACATTTTTCTGGCAGTGATGCAGACTATAAAAATAAAAACAAATGGTCTTCGCATTAAATGTTTCCATGTTTGAGTGTGTGTTGGTAGGATAAGATACAAAATAAATGGCCTTTTAAGTAAAGTAGGTTGCAGAGAGCAGACAAAAATGTAGCCCCCCCCCCCTCTGCACAAACACACACACACACACACACACACACACACACTACGTTCCAACCCCCTTTGTTGTAGAAGAAGAAGAAGATGAAGAAGAAGAAGAAGAAAAATAAGAAGATGAAGATGAAGAAGAAGAAGAAGGAGAAGAACAGTATGTACTGACACTGCACAGAGTAGTGAAGAGGGTTGAGGTAAATGCTGCAGCTCACAGTATTGTGGCCTGACAGGTGCTCTGGTTGGCCTCAAGCAGTTAGCAATTACACCGTCCTGATGCCTTGTGTCCATTTCGGTGCTGTTTTTTTGCAGAGTCACCGAAAAGTTTCCGACAGCCGTTTACACAATTCTATGTCAGTCTTGGAGATTATATATCGGATGAGTATAATATGTTTGGTGTTGCACAAGAAAGTTGCAGAGGTCCCCTAGTATTCTCACTGTATATGTTACCACCATATCACTATGGTGATATTATCAGAGCACACAGTGTAAACTTACATAGCTATGCGGATGATACCCAATTATACCCCATCTCTTTTGAACCAAATGATACAAACTCTGATACTTGGCCCAAAAAACTAACAGGCTATGGTTTTAAACAGCCTTGGGAATCTAACTCCCTTGATTAAGTCAGAAGTTACAAGTCTTGATGTTATCTTAGACACTGATCTGAGCTTTAACTCCTACATTAGCATGCTGACCAAGACAGCCTCTTTTCATCTGAGAAACATTGACACAGTGCGGCTACTCTGTAGACTTGATTACTACAATGCTCTCTTTACTGGCCTCCCCAAAAAGTCTATAGAGAGACTCCAACTAATTCAAAATTCTGCTGCTAGGCTGCTGACAAAAACTAAGAGGAGAGAGCATATCACTCCAGTCTTTGCTGCTCTGCAACGGCTCCCTGTATCATTACGTATTGAACTCAAAGTCCTTCTACTCGTGTTTAAAGCACTAAAATGGGACCAGCCTACCTCACTGACTCGCTGACAACCTATACACCCTCAAGAGCCCTCAGGTCCTCTGCTGCTGGCTTATTGAAGGTCACCACCAGAACCCAAAAGAAAGTTGGTGATGCTGCATTTTATTAATTATGGCCCCAAACTGTGAAATACGTTACCTCAAGAATTCAGGGAAGCAGGCTCAGTAAACATCCAGTTTAGGGGCAAGTGCCAGTTAAAACCTATCTCTTCAATTTTGCTTTTTTGGGGGGAAAAATAAGGCCCATATTATTATTATTATTATTATTATTATTAGTAGTAGTAGTAGTAGTAGTAGTAGTAGTAGTAGTAGTAGTAGTAGTAGTAGTAGTAGTAGTAGTAGTAGTAGTAGTAGTAGTAGTACTAGTAGTATGTGGGGAACATGGCGCGTTCTGGCCTGCAGGTGGAGCCAGACTGTGGTGGAGTGTGTATGGTGGCGCTGATTGACGCAGGTGTCCTCAATCAGACTCATCATCCAGGTGGTCTTTTTAACCTGTGTGTGGTTGTTCCCCGGGGGCAGTGAAGCTGGGTGGAGAAAATCGGAGAGAGAGAGAGAGAGAGAGAGAGAGAGAGAGAGAGAGAGAGAGAGAGAGAGAGAGAGAGAGAGAGAGAGAGAGAGAGAGAGAGAGAGAGAGAGAGAGAGAGAGAGAGAGAGAGAGAGAGAGAGAGAGAGAGAGAGAGAGAGAGAGAGAGAGAGAGAGAGAGAGAGAGAGAGAGAGAGAGAGAGAGAGAGCCCAGAACGGATAATGGCTGAGTGGCGAAAATGAGAGGACGTGCCCTATTGGTGCCAGTGGCGGCTGGTGCACATTTTTTTGGGTGGGGCACAGCAGTGTGGCGGGGGAGTCCTCTTCCGCGCGCACAGCGTGCGCAATTTTTTTTCCGCGTGCACGATTTTTCCCCCGCGTGCACGCGCATAAAACACGCACTGGCGTTACAACCATTGTATAATTTCAACTTTCACCCTTAAAATGACCGTGTGTGGCCATGGAGAAGTTACCCTGTCAACTACAGACACTGAGGTGGAAGAGTGACCGGTCTATGGACGTCGGTACGGTCCAATACCCAGTGTCAGACAAGGAGGAAGTCTAGTCAACAAGGCTAGTACAGGCCTCACAGCTACACTCAGGTTAAT
>NC_137684.1:27695982-27773482 GCF_963989245.1 Nansenia antarctica | reverse complement strand
TTAATTATCTAGCTTCATTAATCCAAATTAACCTCTGTACTAAAAAAAGGCACTTGAGCGACATGGGAGCATAAAGCTATACAGCCCTATGGTTATGGATTTCATTCTCCTCCCTACCCTATACTTATATCTCTCTGCCTTTTTGGCGGCGTATCTTCTGTGTCATTGTGACACAGGCCTCGTTCTTTCGCAAGCCGAATCGTTCCTTTAGATACAAAAGGACTCAATTATGTGGTATACTATAGATCCAATTATCAAGACATTCAACGTATACGCATGTGCCATTGAACACGGTTCTAAAACTGTAAACAAAGATAATCATTTACCTATGGCATTCAGTCGTATTAGTGCCAGCCAGTATTCATATTTATGACCCCTATTATATATTTCACGGGTACTGAAGTCATTTTTAAACATGGGGAGTTCATACTGATTTCTCCTTTAGGGCCTGTAGACATCCATTTATCTTTGTATGCTTCTGAGATAAATGCCTTCACAAGCTACCCAGCATCCTTTGTTCTTGATGTGGCCAGTCCTGTAGCCGTCACTGTGACTTGTGTGTCTAGTACAGTGGTGTAGTCTACGTGATACGCAGGACTACGCTGTATACCCACTAGGAAAGGCCAAGGATTTCCGTATACCCACTTAAAAATGTGCGAGGATACGTAACAGCGTTTTGTGACAGCACTGTCACACTTTCATTCATAAAATTCACCCCGTCTGTGTGACGAAGCACTTGACTTTTGGACCATTGGGCTGTAAATTACAAAATAAAAGTGGGTAACATTACTATCACAAGAAAAGAGGATATTACATACCTGGGCTCCATCTTAGAGGCAAATCTTTCCGGAGATAAAATGGCAGCAAAAGTAATCAAAAAAGTTAACCATAGAACTAGATTCTTGTACAGGATATCCTCACTTGTCAGTAAAAACACACTGAGGACCCTATCAGGAGCTCTCATTCAATGTCACTTCGACTATGCCGTAACATCATGGTACTATAGAACCACAAAGGCCCAAAAAACAAGACTCCAGACAGCCCAAAATAAACTGGTTAGGCTTCTGCTAGGCCTCAACCCTAGGACACATCTAACCGCTGCTAATTTTTTGAGCCTTGATTGGCTACGAGTAGTTGACAGAGTGCAGCAGCTTGCACTGGGCCTGGTCTTCAAGATACGCTACACCACAAAGACACCCAAGTACCTGTCAACATACTTCCAAAAAGTGAACAACGTCCACACATACAATACCAGAGGAAGCTCCACGAACCACGTTCAACCGCGTTGCACCACAAACAAGGGGTTAAACTCGTTTGCAAACTATGCAGTAAAAATGTGGAACGCCCTTCCTATAATCTTAAAGGAGTGCAAAACACTGCCCACCTTCAAAACCACTCTCAAAAAACATTTACAGGAGGCTGCAATCCGTAACTGGACCCTCTAAATCAAAAATCAAATTAAAAGACCCGAACTACCCACTGTACATACTTTGTGTTTTGTCCCCCGCCCCCACCTGTGGTGTATGTCCCCACCTGTCCTACCCGCTGTACATACCTTATGTTTTGTTGTATTGTTCTTCCCATGATGGATGTATGTTTATCTTGTAGATAGTACTAGTTATTTGTCTGTATTATCTTGTAGATAGTACTAGTTTTTTTTTGTCTGTCTTACATGTAACGATGAATTGAGAATCAAGGACCCCAATTGAAATAAGCCAGTGGCTTTCTTGGGTTTTTATCCTGTTAGTTGACCTTGTATGTAATATGTACTTTCATGTACCTACTTCTGCAAATCTTCTAATAAAGTTTTCAATCAATCAAAACTATAGCGTCATATACCATCAACGGGGGGGAAATGCGACATTAAATATGTCAACATGTAGCACTATCATGCACAGATCAGCCTTGTAACATATAACGTTAGACAGGGAGCGCAGATTTATTTTTATCGCGTTCCGAAATGAACGATATGAGGCTGGGAGGGAAAAATCACAGTATACCCACTAGAAAAAACTAGATTACACCACTTGTCTAGTATGAGTATGTCCTGTCTGTATGCGATGAGGCAGTAGAAAGCAGCCCAACCACAGGGCCATAAATCAGCGTCTTTGAGCCTCGGAAAAGCGCTATATAAATACAATGAATTATTATTATTATCATCATAAATACATGCTTGTCATTGATATGCATTGGTTTGTTTGTCCCCGCTCTGTAAGCAATCAAAGCTTTGCCGGCCTTGTTAAGTCTGTCTCTGTGACAACTTCACAAGAGGCGGCTCAATATTTATCGAATGGAGACACTCGCCCTAATGTCTGTCTTCCCCTGGAATTATCACTGCATCCGTTCTGGGGCCAGACGGAGAGAGAGACGGAGAGAGGGAGCGAGGGAGAGAGAGACGGAGAGAGAGACGGAGAGAGGGAGGGAGAGAGAGACGGAGAGAGGGAGGGAGAGAAGGAGACGGAGAAGTGTTGATCACTGCCCTCTGTGCACTGATTGCCCAGCCCTTCAGGGTTCCCGCACTGGTCTTAAAAAGCCTTTAAGACTAAAATCCAGCAATCCAATGTATAAGGCCTAAAAAGGTCTCAAACTGCAGTTATTTGGTCTAAAAATGAGGTGCTAGGTCTTAAAAATGAGATCCTGCAAGGTAATCAGTCTGACCAATCAAGCTGGAACCAAAAAAAATGCCAATTCGCTTCCTTTTTTGTCTGTATGCCAGTGAAATCCCTAATTTCATCACCTCGAGGATGACAAAAAGCTATCATGTGGTGTCACGAATAGGTCAGAAATTCTATTCAAAGTGGTCTAAAAAAGGTCTAAAAAGTATTAAATTCGACTTGTTGAAACTTGTAGGAACCCTGAGAAGGAGACGGAGCAGTGTTGATCACTGATTGGCCAGCCCTTCGGTACATGTCTTGCCCGACCAGCCCATCCTTCTTTGTCTATCTGGATTTTTTTTCTCAGAGATGGAGATTACCTCCAGTACAGGACTTAATTGAATGTTTGAAATTATACATGAGCTGCCCTAGGCTTTGTGACAGCTCCAAGACACAGACACCCAGTAAGCTTCAGAGAGATTAAAAAAGGAGTGAAAAGAGAGGAAGAAGAAGATGTAGAAAGAAATCCCATCTATTTGTCTTGTGCGCTAAATTAGCGTAATGTTGCTGGGAACGGAAATAAGCGATGTTGATCATTCATGCAGACATTTTGACGACTAAGAACGTTGACTCACCAAAAATAGGCTCTTTGTCTTTCGATCACAAATCAACTATACATCTTTGCACTGCAGTATGTTATTGACCGCTTCGCTCTGTAGCCTATCGTCCAAAAGAAAGGCAGGCCTAACTCAAGGAAATTTAATTTATGACAGCGACCAGATAATATCCTGCCTAAACCTAGTGGAGGATATGCATAGCACGGAGTTAACATTGCTCACGATGAAACTCTGGGGTATGAAGCGCGACAGAGGACAGAGAACAAGCAGATAAGACAAATAAACAGAGACTTCAACTTGTTGGCAGGAGGCCTACACTCCATCACACTCGAGCAACAACCAAAAAAAAAGAAGAAGGAGAAAGCGAAAGCCCGAAAGCCGAGAGCGAGCTTCAACAAGTTCTCTCTCTCTCTTCTCCCATTAGACTAGCCTGGACACGGTTCTCTGGACGGATGATAGCAATTATCACTCCGGGCTAATTACGAGAAACATAGCAGATAGGTCTTTTCAATGGCAGACCCCAAGTCTCCTGGTGCCAGAACAATGTTCACACATTAATCTTCAGGAGGGAGAAATCCCCCACGGCGGAACGGCGCCTGCTTCCTCCAATGGCAATGCCAATAATAATGAGGGAACAATATGAGAGGATATTAATTGAATTATGGAAATTAGATGTCGACTTCCCTCTGCCCCCCCTTCCCCCCTCACCCACCCACCCTCCCTACCCACCCTCCCTATCTACCTTCCCTTAAGTGTTATTCTCCATATCTAAATGGAAGCGGTGGCACGGTTGCATGGGCGGAATATCTCTGTGTGAGTCGAGGGAGGAGCGGTGGGGGGTCCGTGCAGGCAGGCAGGCCTGACCTCTTATGAGGGAAGGCAGCGAGGATGGGATGGGAGTGGGAGTGGGGGGAGGGTGGAGGGGGGGAGGGAGGGAGGGAGGGAGGGCACAGGGCCTGTAATTACCAGGATGTGTGCCCCCGTTGGGACGGCCATGATGGAATCTCGGCAGGCTCCTGCTGTAATAATGACATACCAGAGCTCCGGAATGTTCCTAGAGCCCAGTGTCAGGCAGCGACTTGCTTGTACCGAACGCCACAACAACAAGCACACTAAACTAAACAAAATAGATCAATAAACAAATTAAATAAACCGGAGAGAGATATTATAAAGTTTGGAGGTTTTTTCTCGACAGGAAGGACGGAAAATAAACTCCCCATCAAGCTCAACCCCGGTCATGGTCGTCGATCGTCAGCCTGTCTATCATCGATCGTCGAGTTAACAGGTCATGAATCTCGTTCTTAGTTTTACCCCTGTGGTGTTGTTGAAAGCACACTAACTCGACGGCCCCTGTGTCATGGTTTCTGCATAATTTTGTCTACAGTACACATTTAAATACCAATGGTGTGTTATATAACCTCGCAGGTGGCCCGTTAAATACCGTGGAGGGAGCACCAAGGCGGCGCCTCCGGTAGATCCGCAGACTACTCTTGAAGGCTCTGTGACTCATCCCTGCCTCTATCTAACCGCCTGATTGTAATGATTATATTAAAACCAGTCTCCTCGACGTGGAGATAATACGCACATGGCACGGACCCAAGTCTTAAAAATAGCGTCGTAGAGATCGAGACGACGACAGCGGTGGCACAGCGTTGGTGGTGCGGGGGCGGATAAGACAGCCGAGGAGTTCAGGGGATGGAAGGGGAGACTGGGGGGAGGTAGAAATCAGAGGATGGGCCTCTTTGCAATGTACGAAATGAAGAATGAAGAATGGTAACAGTGTGTTTGGTGGATAAGACAGCCGAGGGCAGGGGATGGAAGGGGAGTCTGGGGGAGGTAGAAATCAGAGGATGGGCTCGTTGCAATGTACGGAATGAAGAATGAAGAATGGTAACAGTGTGTTTGATGCCTCCTTGTGTATTTGATGGGTTCTTCGTTGCATTCCGTGCATCACAATGAGCCTGTCCTCCGATGTCTCTCTCCACCAGCCTCCCCTGGTGTTGTGGTGCTACACAGAAAGTCTCACACAGAGTCGTGCACACAGAGTCTCTCGTGTCTCTCTCAGCCCTAGCGGTAGTCTCCAAACTCCCCGATGAGAGCTCCGACATGCACAAGAAAGCTGTTCTCCCTTCTCTGTCTGTTAGGCAGAATAATTGCATTTGCAAAGTGGTTTTAGTGCTCCCCCGGATTCTTCTCCTCCCATAAGTCAACATGTCTCGCTGTCTTTTCACACTCACACCCCTCCTCTTCTTCTCCCCCTTCAGCTTCAGCTTCACTCTCCTCTCAATCATCCATGTCTGTCGCCCTCAGATTTGTCACACAAAGCTACACCCTTGACATAAGGACACGACGTGGCAATAGGCCAGTATCTATCCTCCGAAGAAAACAACCTTCTGCGAAAATCACAAGGGGGTGCCCTCTTTCCCCGTTTTTATTTTCCAACGATTGTCCCGAGTGCTCTCGAAAAATGTGTCTTTCCTATTTAGTTTTTATTGAAACATCACAAACCCCTGCTATGATGCAATCTGTCCGCCCCCCCCCCCCCCTCACTGCGCCTCTCCGTACACTCCTCTTTAAGTCTTCATTGTGGTGGATAGGAGGGCTGGATCACTGAGGGAAAAAATCAAAGCCCTTGATGGGCTTGAGTTGATGCTGGTTTCATCTGAGAGGCAGCTAACCCCTGCTCATGCGTTGCCTATCAATTCTAAGAGTCCCTCATCCACACTCTCTTCAAGAAACTGCAGCCACCCAGTGAGAGCCCTAAAGCCCTGCCAATCTATGGGCCAGTGGGAGGAGAGGGGAGGAGGGGGGAGGCGGAGGGAGGGAGGGAAACCATTCCCAGGGTGCCTGTGTTGTTGTTTTTGTTGTTGTGGATATAGGGGATGTGCACATTGACGTGGAAATAGGCAGACAGAAGGTAGAGTCCAAGCAGGCTCTCGCTTGCCAGCATTCAATATTCACACCGTTAAGTGTGTGCTCACACGCACACACGCACGCACACACGCACACACACACACACACACACAAATGTAGTGTATTTATACCCACATAGACAAATATACACACATATGCCACACACACACACACACGCACGGACGCACACATAAACACGCACACATACACGCACGCACACACACACACAGACCCCATATCCATAATTCGTTGGAGTGTCTTGTTGTCTTGGCAGGGCAGCTGAAGTGGCAGATGGACTGTGCTGATTCCTTCTCCCCTATGGTTTCCCTGGTACATCTAGGCAGTAGGAATGATCTTTAGTCTCTAAGCCAGTCTAAAATGTCTCATGACGCGGAAATGTCCCTTGATTGGTCTCTTCACCCAATTCTAGAACCTCTAAAATCTCTGTGATTCAATAAAAAATAAACCGCTGTGCCTCTATCATAACAATCAAATTAATCTCATTGACATAAACAGGGGGATAGTTTGCCAACCTTCAAATGGCATCCTGGTACTTGTTGGTTTTTGAGCCAACTGGCATACGTGTGCAACCAATACCCCACCCCAAAAAAACTCATTGAGAGAAATTAAAATTCAAAGCTTTCTAAGAACTCCAAATGGCCCTTAAATCACTGGAACAATTGCTTTGATGAACTTGATGTGACAGGTGAATTCCCCTTGCTCTACCAATAAAATTATCCTTCCACATTCAAACACCCCATTCAAGTCAAACTACTTTATGAAATGGATAAAGCATTTTAATTGCCTCTAGAGGCACCGGAGCAGTGCTTTAAGCCTGTTATTGTACGTCATAAATCACCTGTGTTGATGTTACTTTGCCTCTGGTATATACCAATGCCCGACAACATGACAGCCAGCAAGCTTGCAGGGAATATACACTACCATATAGAACTCCAGAGGAGGGTGTGTTGTCAAAATATGCTAATGCAATATCCGTGCATCACACGTGAATTTTCAAAAGGACTTATGAATAAATATTGTTTCTTACTGTCAGTAGATCAGTTGGATAATGCCCTTGATGCTGTAATTTATCATTAATATTGTTATTTGGTAAAGGGTCATGTATAACAACTCCTCCTACCTGTGGGAATATTAAAATGTGAAATATTGAAGGATTTTTCCTCTTCACTCTGGTAAAAACTTGCCATACCGTGAGCTTAGAATTATAAGGTTCTATCTCCGTTTAGGGCAGTTCAGAGGTAATTGAGCGTCAATGTTTTTACATTCCATTATGTTTTGTGAGATGGAACCTTTGTCATTTATTAATGACTAACTAAAAAATGTCAACACAACATTTGACAAATAACACATTAATAAACACCTTATGGATCAGATTATGTAAAAAACTCGATTTTGACCAAAAATGGAGATAGAACCTTATAATTCTATGATGGGAGAATCAAGTGAGTGAGGTGTACATTAGCTAGAGCCAGGAGGCAGCGATGGCCAGCCATGCTATTTGAGGGCAATCAGGAGCCTCATGTATAAGACAGTGAGGTTTGATGAGCAAAGTTTGCGTATGGACAAAACACAGAAAACTAGGATACAACATAATTTGAAGGATTCTTTTGCAAAAACAGACATCTCCGTTTGTATTTATTATCTTAAATCATGTTTTTTTGTGTGTGCAGTCCAGGGAACTCTTCATATATAATACAAGATTTTGATTTATTTTCCATATATTTTCCACTTTCAAAGCATTTCCCAAGTTTCATTCTTCTGTTGCAGTTGCTAATTTCTCCAGTTTATGTGCGTACGCACGAGTTTCCGCTGAGGACCCCACATCCTCACGCCGAGTTTTTATTTTTATTTTTATAGATCCCAAAGTTTGCTTAGAAAGTGTCACATACGCCTGACTCATTGTTTTTAAATGACGCCCCAGGTCTCCGGTCTGCTACCTCAGAAGAATGTAACCTTGGTGACTCAAGAGAATGTCTCTGCTTAATGGAAAAGACTCAGATTGAATTGTACACTATACATTTCAATCCCTGCAGGTTAAAGACTGGGTATCCTACTTTGTGAGAGAAATGAGAAGAACAACAACACATTATATAGTTAACCTACAGCTATTATGTCTGGAATTACATCGTTACACATGCCATTAGTATGACATGACTGTGTGTAAAATACAGTAAGTATGTCTTAATGTGTATGAACATATGGTGCATACGTGCATTACGTTTTGCTCATTGCTGCCCCTGCTGGCCACACCGAAAATGTACATTCTATCGACAGCTGCCACGAGGAGGAGGGGACTCTCCTTGATTGATTGATTGAAAACTTTATTAGAAGATTTGCAGAAGTAGGTACATGAAAGTACATATTACATACATGGTCAACTAACAGGATAAAAACCCAAGAAAGCCACTGGCTTATTTCAATTGGGGTCCTTGATTCTCAATTCATCGTTACATGTAAGACAGACAAAAAAGCTAGTACTATCTACAAGATAATACAGACATATAACTATTACTATCTACAAGATAAACACACATCCATCATGGGAAGAACAATACAACAAAACATAAGGTATGTACAGCGGGTAGGACAGGTGGGGACATACACCACAGGTGGGGGCGGGGGACAAAACACAAAGTATGTACAGTGGGTAGTTCGGGTCTTTTAATCTGATTTTTGATTTAGAGGGTCCAGTTACGGATTGCAGCCTCCTGTAAATGTTTTTTGAGAGTGGTTTTGAAGGTGGGCAGTGTTTTGCACTCCTTTAAGATTATAGGAAGGGCGTTCCACATTTTTACTGCATAGTTTGCAAACGAGTTTAACCCCTTGTTTGTGGTGCAACGCGGTTGAACGTGGTTCGTGGAGCTTCCTCTGGTGTTGTATGTGTGGACGTTGTTCACTTTTTGGAAGTATGTTGACAGGTACTTGGGTGTCTTTGTGGTGTAGCGTATCTTGAAGACCAGGCCCAGTGCAAGCTGCTGCACTCTGTCAACTACTCGTAGCCAATCAAGGCTCAAAAAATGAGCAGCGGTTAGATGTGTCCTAGGGTTGAGGCCTAGCAGAAGCCTAACCAGTTTATTTTGGGCTGTCTGGAGTCTTGTTTTATGGGCCTTTGTGGTTCTATAGTACCATGATGTTACGGTATAGTCGAAGTGACATTGAATGAGAGCTCCTGATAGGGTCCTCAGTGTGTTTTTACTGACAAGTGAGGATATCCTGTACAAGAATCTAGTTCTATGGTTCACTTTTTTGATTACTTTTGCTGCCATTTTATCTCCGGAAAGATTTGCCTCTAAGATGGAGCCCAGGTATGTAATATCCTCTTTTCTTGTGATATTAATGTTACCCACTTTTATTTTAAAATGTTCAGCCTTTCTGAGTTTAGATGGGGATCCGTATAGGATGGTTTCAGTTTTACCTAGGTGTATTGATAGTTTATTGTCAGCTAGCCAGATGCAGATTCTACTCAGTTCAGTGCTTAGCGCTTTTTCCACCTGCAATATGTCCCTGTCAGAGACCAGCAGAGCCGAGTCATCCGCGAACAGGAACAAATTGCAATCACATGCTGATGACATGTCATTCACATATATTAGGAACAGTAAAGGTCCCAAAATGCTTCCTTGTGGAACGCCGCAGGTCACTGGGAGGGGGGGGGACAGTGCTCCGTTCACACTAACCACCTGTTCCCTCCCCTCTAAGTAGGATTGCATCCAGCTCACCGATGTTCTATCGAACCCAATTGCTTTCAGTTTATCTAACAATATGTGGTGATCTACTGTGTCGAAGGCCTTCTGGAGGTCCAGCATGACCATGCCGCAGTACTTGTCCTTTCATGACATGTCCTAGATATGTGCGTTCTACCACCCAGTATCCTTACATTTTCAATATCACATCAGGATAAGCTAGTATAAAGCTATTTTACACAGTTTTTCTGTGTAGGAGGCAGGCTAATTTACAAGCGGCCAACTAGTGGTCGTTGTGTGTAAATAGCAGCTTGAGCATTGTAAAGAGGGGGGGTCATTTGAAAACACTTTGTTTGAACCAATAGAAAACTCTTCGCTGAACATTCTTCATCATCATGTGATCTCGTTCCTTGAAGGCTACTGATTGATCATGCCCGTTAAGCGCTATTTTAAATCTACAAACCGGGACCTTTAATGTATGCGGTTTCATGTAAAACGATCATAAGCACTGCTGCCGTTTCTGCAGACGGAAAGCTTGATCTTTCTACAAACGAGGTTCCCTTTTTTATCCCGTGTGGTGCCGTTGGGTTTTTAATGATGACCACCTCTCGGGGACCTGCCTCATGCGATTTTACCAGTAACAGGGGCATGCATGCGGTCTGTTCAAAAAACAAGATCGTCAGCCAAGCGCTTTTTTGATGTGATAGCACATTGTTACAAACACTGGCACAAACAGTAATGTTTACTTCCTTTGAAGCCCTGGCAAGAACAAGAACAAGAAAAAAAAAAAAAAAAAAAACATTGGTTGGTTGGTTGGTGGTCATTGTCACTTGTTCACTTCAAAGCAGCATTCTGGACATCAATCAGATGTTTGCTCTATCCAGGCGTGATCTAAGTGGTCAATAACGCTGTTGGCGATGTCAACATCTTGTGATTTTTCTGAGGCCCGTTGGTGACAGAAGATGAATTGGTATTGATGTGCCAAGTTGGTGTGCAGTGATGTTAATCACTGGGAGATGGTGTCTCCTAGTCTGCACAAAGTGGGGTAAAATGACGGAGCAGACAAAAGGAACAACTCAAGCGGTCCTCTGTTGTGTTTGATCAAACTGGGACATAGTGAAGGCCAGGAGGCTGTCTAGACACATTTCTGTTGATTGGTTTGATGTATTTATAACTTGTGTTTTCTTGTTTTCTGATTCGGATATCTGAATAATCTATATTTTATATATATATATATATATATATATATATATATATATATATATATATATATATATATATATACACACACACACACACACACACACACACACACACACACACACACACACACACAGAGACACACAGACACACACACACACACACACACACACACACACACACACACACACAGACACACACACACACACACACACACACACACACACACACACACACACACACACACACACACACCTGCATAATGGGACAGGTAGGCTAAAGAAGTGGATGATCAAATAATGCTCAAGAATGCAACTGTCTATTTGAAAAATACTGGGGGAAAAATTTACATTTGTATGTATATTTGTATGTATACACCTTCTAATTGAATACCCATTCAGAATATATGACTAGTAACATGTTTATTGAAACACCTCCAGACATCTTTCTCTTCTTTTTTTCTCCCTTTTTTCCTGCTTTTTGTTTCTTTTCCTTTTCACTTTTTCACCCATCTGTTTAGGGGTTATGCTAAGTTTCTTTGCCCCTCGGTTTTACTCTTTAAGATGTAGATATGCTGTTCTGTCCATGTCTATGTCTACTATACCCAATAAATACTCAAGTGATAAACAAGTAAGGAAGTAAAACTTTATTTATACAGCGCCTTTCGTACATGAATGCAACTCAAAGCGCTTGGACTAGAACACTACTAAAAAGAATGCAACTGTCCCCACATACCGGGAACACTTTCCAGGCGGTTGGCGTGAACGTGTCAGACACTACAATTCACAGAAAACATCCCCAAGCTGAACTACAAACTACTCGTCATCCTCACAAACGTTGGCCAGGTTACAGTTTTCTAAAAAGTACTATACCTAAAAAGCCTGCAGAGCGAGGTCTTGAAGAAAATTGGTCTTGTAGACAGATGAGGTGAATATTATGTGTTATGGAATATGTACCAGAGTGATTGCAAGTGGAAGGTTTGGAGAAAAAACGGATCTGCCTCCCAAGGTTTACAGCATACCGCCTCATCTGTGAAACATGGTGGAGTGGGTGTTCTGTCACATCCTGCCATCACCAATAAGGGAGTTTTTCAGGGCCAAAAAGTGGAACGTTCTTGACTGGCCAAGTCAATCTTCAGATTTAAATCCAATTGAACATGCATTTCATTTTCTGGAGAGGGAATTCAAAGCAAGAATACCTCCAAAACAAACAACAACTGAAGACGTCTGCAGTACAGGCCTGGTAGAGCGTCACCAGAGAATATACCCAGCATCTGGTGGGGTCAATGAGATGTCGACTTCAGGCAGTTTTGGTATGAAAAGGATTGTCAACAAATACTAAACAAGAGTGGTTCTCTTGGATAATAATGTGACAAGAGTCTGATCATTTTATTGGTCCGCATGGCGGCAACCAATCAAAATGTTCGGACTGTTCTTTTGATACACGGAACTACGTTTCAACGTTGTTGGGAATCACAACACAGACTCGCTAGTCGAGCCAAACTACTGCAACGCAATGGATTCGGTGTGTAATCCCCTGTGACGGATGTCATTAGTATTGCATTCTCTGTCTGTCTATGTGTGTGTGTGTGTCTATGTTTTCTGCATAGTTTTTCAACCAAGAGAGATCTTCCTGGTCCAGTGGCTCCACCCCCTTTGATAATTGGAAAACCCCCACCAACCAGCAGGGGTCACCTGGACCAATCCAGCCAATCCCGAGACAGCAGGGGTCACCTGGACCAATCCAGCCAATCCCCAGAGACAGGATGCCTGAAAACACACTGAGTGCTCATCATCATCGTCAGCTGTTGTGATTCTCAGTGATTCTCACAACAGTCCCCACCATCTTGTGTTCTGTGCCATGCTGGTGGTTTCATTTGTTAGTTGTTACTTTGTTCTGCAATTTAGTTGAGACTACAGTACGTATAAAAAGTGCAATTTCTGAATGGTGAAACCAACATGGTCAAAACCAATGGTACTCTTAATAAATAAAAGCTAAGAATCTATACTTCTGTACTGTAGCAATGACAATAAAGACCATTCATTCATTCATTCATTCATTCATTCAACATAAGAATTGTTTGATTTCAATATAGCCTATAGAGCTAAAAAAATAATATTGTTTAGATCAGATTTAGGACGTAAGTGCAAAGTCTAATCAGGCTGTGGAATAAATACAGTAAAAAAACACCACCACCATCATGAGTTGAGAAGTGATTTGTACATATTGATCTGAATGGCTCAAACATGGTGTTCAACAACTAATCAATCAAAGTGATCGGGTGATGAAATACTTCCTACACACAGTGAATACCACCAGTAATGTCTGCATGATGTCTAACCCTCTTTTCTCAAACGGAAGAAAAAAAACACCCACTGTCCCAAACCCCAATATAGGCGATTCTCAGAGGCGCTGTGAGAAGTGTGGAAATGCTGCACACGTACTGATCAATACCCCCCTGTGGCTTAAATTGGAAAACCTCAACGATCTCTGAGCAGGAAAGGACTAGTATAAAGTACTCACACAGGCACACACACACACAGACTCACTAACAAGCAACTCACCACTTCACGTCCTCTGCTTCCATTATAAATCGAAAGCTACTGGAGTTCAAACCCAGAAACACCGCCGCCCCCCCCCCCCCCCCCCACACTAAAATAAAGGCCGAAAAATGTAATCCAAATTGTTCATCTGGAGAGGGAGGGAGAGGACAGAGAGACACATGAAGCGAGGAGAAGGAGAAAAGAGAGACAGACACTCACTCAATTCCTCACTAGATTTGCCATTGGCGGTGGGGGAGGTACAACTGTGAACAATAATGGCGTGTTGGTAGAAATGTGCCAATGCTACTACGCTTACCAGATGCCCAAAACATCTTCTTGTCAAGTATAATCCAATTCCTTGATGTTGCCTCATTTAACAGGTGTCACTCCCACAGTGTCTGTGTCTGAAAATTGGCTGAATTGAGCTGGATCAATTCCCTCTCTCTCTCGCTGTGTTCATCTTAGCCCGGGGGGTTGATCGAGTGGGGCTTTCAGCTGTTATGACTTCCTTTTCACTTTCAATTGATTTACCCATAATTCCCCACTGATGTGGGAGCCTGTACAGTGTACACTCTTTAAAAAAAAAAAAAAAAGCTTCTTAGGGGTTCTTTATGGTACCATTGAGGTGCAACAAATTCATTTAGAGAGCCGTTTAATCAAAAGGGCGCTTTTTGAAACCTGTTTCTTCAAAGAGGTGCCTATTTGGAACCTTTCTGTATATATCTCTTTCTACACAATACCCCTGTTTGAAGTCCGGATGTCATATGAACATGAGCACAGATCAGGGTTCCTACAAGTTTCCAACAAGTCAAATTTAAGACCTTTTTTAGACGTATTTGAATAGAATTTTTGACCTATTGGTGACACCATATGATAGCCTTTTGTCTGTATGGCAGGGATTTCACTGCCATACAGACAAAAAAGGAAGCGAATTGGCATTCTTTTGGTTCCAGCTTGATTCATTTCCACGTAAAAATATGTGGTCGGACTGATTTCCTTGCAGGATCTAATTTTTAAGACCTAGCGTCTCATTTTTAGACCAAATAACTGGAATTTGAGACCTTTTTAGGCCTTATGCGTTGGATTGCTGGATTTTAGTCTTTACGGCTTTTTAAGACCAGCGCGGGAACCCTGACAGATGTAATACTGTACAGTTAGAATGACAAATGAGAAGCAACATCACAGCCACGTTGGTTAGTGAGATATTACAACATACATCTGTACACTCACAATTATCCACCACCCCCAGTAAACCTGCTACATTACTCCCTCATGTCGCTTGGGAGTTGTGGGTAATTGTGAATTCCCATTCTTTGTGTTGCATAATCTCATGTGTATATAGGTACAGATGTACCTGTGATATTGATTTGTTTGATTCTAACTGTGTTACATCTGTGGTCATGTTCATGGATGTGTTATGTTGGGGCGCTTTACAACGGCCTCTCATTCACCCATTCACACACACATTTAATTTTAATTTTGCCATTTAGCAGACGCTTTTAATCCAAAGCGATTTACAATTACGAATTACAGGGACATTCCCCCTGGAGTAACTGAGGGCTAAGTGCCTTACTCAAGGGCACACTAGTGGTGGTGTGGTTTCAGGCGGGATTTGAACTCACAACCTTCCGATCACAATACACACACCAATGGCGGCAAGTTACCATGCAAGTTGCCGGGGTTCAGTGTCTTGCCCAAGGACACTTCGACAGCCGGGGCTCGAACTGCAGAGCTGCCGACCTTGCTATCATTAGATGGCGGCTCTACCTCCTGCGCAACAGCCGCAAGTCTATTGATGTATCCTCCACTTCATAACTGAGGTTATTGAGCAATGGCACTATGGTTTGAAATATTCAAGGAACCCCCCCCTATGGTTCTTTCATTTTAAAATGGTTATACAGAACCAGTCAACAGACGGACACTCCTCCCCATTCAATTGAATGGGAAAGTGTGTCCAAACTTTTGACTGGTTCTGTATATACTTTTAGGAGTGCATTCTATGTATAAAAGCATATCCTTTTTTTGTCTTTTTTTGAATTATTCCACATAGCATTCTATTATTCTAAGCGTGTGCATACTGTGTATTTTTTCAATGCTGAAAGCAAAACGCTTTGAAAGATGAGAGGGCGGTGAGAAAGCATCCTCTTCCCTACTGAATATAATCCACATGAGAAGTTACTCTCGAATTCTGGTCATGTCGGACTAAAATGGTAAAATGGTAAATGGACTGCACTTATATAGCGCCTTTATCCAAAGCGCTTTACAACGGCCTCTCATTCACCCATTCACACACCGATGGCGGCAAGCTACCATGCAGGGCGCGTGACCAGCCTGCTCATTGGGAGCAATTTGGGGTTCAGTGTCTTGCCCAAGGACACCTCAACAACATGGACAAGAGGAGCCAGGGATCGAACTGTCATTAGACGGCGGCTCTATCTCCTGAGCCACAGTTTCTATCAGTTGTCTGATTTCATACCGGTAGGCAGGGGTTACCACCACTTAATTTGGTTATTTCGTGACATTAGAATTATAAGGTAATTATACATTTTTGTCAAAATTTAGTTTTTTACATAATCTGATTCATTAGGTGTTTATTAATGCCTGTGTGGTGTTATTTGTAACATTTAAAAAAATGTTGTTAGTAATTAATAAAATACAAAGGTTCCATCTCACAAAACATAATGGAATGTAAAAACGTTGATGCTCAATATCTCTAAACTACCCTGAACGGAGATAGAACCATATAATTCTAAGCTCACGATTTGTCGAACAGTGTACAAAACACTGAGTGATGTAGTTTAATCTTCACTGAAAAGGGTAACATCTTGAATTGAATTGAACAACGTGTAACAACGACATTATCATTGCACATGACTACATAATCGTTGGAGGTGGGTGGTATGTAGTAATGTGGGCCTTCGACTCACACAGAACATGTCAGGAGGTAGAGAGAGAGATCTTGTTGTGGCACACACACACACACACACACACACACAATGGTGAAGTGGAGTTCTGTGTGTTTGTGTGTGAGTGTGATTGTGCACAACATCACCCAGAGATAGCTCGGGGCAACGTTGATGGAACATAATTGCGATACAAGAACATTGGTGGATGTGTAACAGTGCCTGAGGGAGCGCTAGGGAAGGTTAGAGTGACGCTGTAGTGACACACACTAGACGGCCGAGGTGGGGCTCCACGGTGACATCCACGGGGTCTGTCGCAGCAGCCTCGCCTGGGTTGGGGACAGCACGACGGGGATTGTGGGACTAATCCTGGCCTGCTTGACGGAGTGTTTAAACAGATGGACCAGACGGCTGTGAAAGCTCACTCGCAGATTGCTTGGAAACCATTTTAGAAGGAAAATAGAACGAGAGGATGAGTGATATCCTGGGTGTGACTACGTCTTAGTGATGTTCTGTCTGTTAGTTACCGTAGGCAAAGATAATGGCGTGTTTGACGTTGTGAAACGCAGTATGATGGTGATGGTATACTGTACGACACTGAAAGTTCCAGATTAGGACTGGATGTCCCCTAACATTCAGGCTTAATTCCGAATGATTATTTTTTAAATAATTGAGGTAATTTTTTCCACTCGCATGCCGTCACGCACCACAACATGTCGGCAAACAATTATTCAGAGTAGCTTCTTATGTGTCGCTCCCCCCCGCCCCCCAGATAATTTAAAAAGAGTTTCAGAGGCACTTTCTCTTCAGTAACTGACATACATATAACCTATAACTGAAAGACTAATGAGAACACAGCGCTAGTTTTAAAAAAAGAACAAGTGCATTTTTGGTTAGTACAAACCAAAATAATTGAGTTCCTTCATACTATGAAGCCAAAATAGAGAAAACAACATGTTTAATAGAGACATATGCTCCCATATGAAAGATAACTCAACGTCATAGTTGTTTTATTTTTAGTTCCAACAACACAATTACAAAAAAACAACTATTCAGAATATGACCGTCTGTGTTGTTTCCTCTGCCTGATTGGGGGGATGTTTTCCATCTCTCTGTCAGTACTGTAGATGTGTCTTCTATTCTGTATTCACACATGACCACTCTGTTTTTCTTTCCTTTCTCTCTCTGTCTCTCTCTCTCTCTCTCTCTCTCTCTCTCTCTCTCTCTCTCTCTCTCTCTCTCTCTCTCTCTCTCTCTCTCTCTCTCTCTGTCTCTCCCTCTCTCTCTGTCTCTCTGTCTCTCCCTCTCTCTCTGTCTCTCTCTCTCTCTCTCTCTCTCTCTCTCTCTCTCTCTCTCTCTCTGTCTCTCTCTCTCTCTGTCTCTCCCTCTCTCTCTCTCTCTCTCTCTCTCTCTCTCTCTCTCTCTCTCTCTCTCTCTCTCTCTCTCTCTCTGTTTAGAAAGTGGTTTGGCTTTTCACTTCCTGTCCACCACTCCCTGTCCATGTTTGGCCTGTTGTTCTAGTACAAAACAAGGTAGCCCGCACTCACTTTTCGTTGCTCCAATTTTGTTATTTAGCAAGCAGCAAGTAAAAAAATAAATAAAAATAAAGCAACGAAAAGTGAGTGCGGGCTACCTTGTTTTGTACTAAATATTACTGCACTGTCAGTTATAGCTCAGCACCGAAGACAGGAGGATGTGCGTTATTTTTTCTCTAAATGGCCTGTTGTTCTATTCATAACCAGGCATGATTTGTAAGCTTCGTTATCACCAATATCTTTCCTCTTGACATTGTGGTTTGGAAAGCTTTTTTTTCCGTTCTTTGAAGTACACACAATGTGCCAGAGCTCCGGAAAGACTTGGACTGAGAATTACTGAAGAAAAGGAATGTTGAAGCCAATTTAAAGTTTGCTACAGAACATTTGGAATTCGATAAATTACTGGGAGACTCTAGCCTGGTCAGACGATACAAAAGTAAAACTTTTCGGCAGCAATACAATGCGCCGTGTTTTGAGGACGTTCTTGAGAAGAATCTGTTGCCATCCACCAATCTGATGAGGACGAGACGTGGGTGGATCTTCCAGCAGGACAACGATCCAAAACATACTGCACAGGACGCTCTTAATTGGTTTGAAAGGAAGGAAATAGACAGCAGGTGTTGGACTGGCCTAGTCAATCGCCAGACTTAAATCCAATAGGACATTTGTGACAGCAGCTGGTGGAATGATCATGTCATTATCATTAACCCACAAAACCACAGAAGATTTTTTTATTCTTTTAACACTTTTTGTGTGGACGTGTAATTAAGACCCCTAAAATATAACAAATCATCATCAAGACATTAAACTAGAACACTAGTTAAAGACGTTTGAAATGAGTGATGCCTTGTTTAACCAATCAAATACCATGTTTAGGCAGAGCTCCAAAACATTTTCAATCAGTTTTTCCATCAGGTTATCGCTACATTTTCTTCAATGTCTAAAATTCCCTAGACCTCAAAGAGGTATGACAACAATGCGATTGTGAGGTATGTCTAGGCGAGACTACTGGCAGTCCAACTGTCTATCTATTGTGTAAAATACTACTACCAAGAGATCAGAAACATCGTTGTGAGCTAACTTGCTAATGATTGAACTGTGTAGTTTAGCAAGCTAATGTTAGTTTTTAATGCTCATTTTTTGAGAATTGATTGGCTACGAGTAGTTGACAGAGTGCAGCAGCTTGCACTGGGCCTGGTCTTCAAGATACGCTACACCACAAAGACACCCAAGTACCTGTCAACATACTTCCAAAAAGTGAACAACGTCCACACATACAATACCAGAGGAAGCTCCACGAACCACGTTCAACCGCGTTGCACCACAAACAAGGGGATAAACTCGTTTGCAAACCATGCAGTAAAAATGTGGAACGCCCTTCCTATAATCTTAAAGGAGTGCAAAACACTGCCCACCTTCAAAACCACTCTCAAAAAACATTTACAGGAGGCTGCAATCCGTAACTGGACCCTCTAAATCAAAAATCAGATTAAAAGACCCGAACTACCCACTGTACATACTTTGTGTTTTGTCCCCCGCCCCCACCTGTGGTGTATGTCCCCACCTGTCCTACCCGCTGTACATACCTTACGTTTTGTTGTATTGTTCTTCCCATGATGGATGTATGTTTATCTTGTAGATAGTACTAGTTATTTGTCTGTATTATCTTGTAGATAGTACTAGTTTTTTTTTTTTTTTTTTTTTTTTGTCTGTCTTACATGTAACGATGAATTGAGTATCAAGGACCCCAATTGAAATAAGCCAGTGGCTTTCTTGGGTTTTTATCCTGTTAGTTGACCTTGTATGTAATATGTACTTTCATGTACCTACTTCTGCAAATCTTCTAATAAAGTCTTCAATCAATCAATCAATCAATCAATCAGTTAGCTGCAGTAGAAGGACCCCAGTCCACCCAAAAAATATTTGATGCCAAAATTCCAGAAGGTGGCGCTACAGCAACGCAATGAACTTTGAGCGGCCATAACTTTTGAACCGTTTGTCCTAGAGACACCAAATCAACACTGACAGATCAGGCCCTCAAGATGAACATGTATCAAGTAAGCCAGTGACATTTAAATGACACCTCCCAAAGGTTTTTCCTCTTTTTTGAATTTTCGGAAAAACAACAGAAAAAGAATGGATTGAAATCCTGTAGGCAAGGTCCCCCTGCTCAAGAAGGCACCCACCCGTACAGACCCGTCTGAAGTTTGCCTATGAGCACCTGGATGACTCAGAGGAGGCTTGGGAGAAAGTGCTGTGGTCAGATGAGACCAAAATCGAGCTCTTGATCTGGCATCAACACTCCGTGTTTGGAGGAGGAAAAATATCGATTTTGACCCCAAGAACACCATCCCCACCGTCAAGCATGGTGGTGGAAACATTATGCTTTGGGGCTGTTTCTCTGCTAAGGGGACAGGACGACTTCACCGCATCGAGGGGAGGATGAACGGGGCCATGTACCGTGAAATCTTGGGTGAGAATCTCCTTCCCTCAGCCAGGACACTGAAAATGGGTCGTGGATGGGTGTTCCAGCACGACAATGACCCAAAACATACGACTAAGGCAACAAAGGAGTGGCTCAAGAAGAAGCACATTAAGGTCATGGAGTGGCCTAGTCAGTCTCCGGACCTTAATCCCATAGAAAGTCTGTGGAGGGAGCTGAAGCTTCGAGTTGCCAAGCGACAACCTCCAAACCTTAAGGATTTGGAGAGGATCTGCAAAGAGGAGTGGCTAGTGGGCCAAAATCCCTCCTGGGATCTGCGCAAACTTGGTGACCAACTACAAGAAACGTCTGACCGCTGTGCTTGCCAACAAGGGCTTCTCCACCAAGTACTGAGTCATGTTTTTCCTAGGGGGTGAAATACTTACTTTACTCAATAAAACACAAATATTGTTTCGTAATTTTGGGGGGGATTTTCTGGAAAATCTTTTCATATTCTGTCTCACTGTTAAAATGAACCTACTGTTCATTTCTTTGTAAGGGGAATCAGCAGGCGGTGAAATATTTATTTCCCCCACTGTATATCACCATATTTATGCAGATTAATGTGAACCATATTGAGCCTCAAGACAGTAGTATGACATAGTTGTGTACCAAATTCCAACAAGATTGGATGAAAAACATGGCTGCCACATGCCACTCAATATTCTGCATTTCCAACCATTTTAAAATATTAAAAAACGCTTTAAAATCTTCTTCTCATGAACTGCAAGTCTGATTGACACAACACTTCTTACGTAGTATGCTTGTATCCCAAAGTTTGCGATGGACAAGTTCATACTTCTAAAAATCACTAACTAAAAGCATATTAATGCAATAATGATGACATATGCCAATAGGACTGTCAGCCATTGTTAGTCTACCATAATCAATATCAAAGTTAGTGTGCTTTGAGACAGAGCCATAACAGAGATGTGAGGTTAACCCTTGTGCCTTTAATTGCCGCTTGTGACTATGAAATAGGTTGAAAGAGTTTGGGATGGGTTCGGAGACCCTGCGGGCCTTCTACAGAGGAACAACCAAGAGCCTTCTGACTGGGTGCATCGCTGCCTGGCATGGCAACTGCACTGCCTTCAACTGCAGATCGCTACAGAGGATGGTGCGGACAGCCGAGCGCATCACTGGATGTGAGCTTCCCTCCATCCAGGATATATATATACGACAAGCAGTGTGTCAGCAAAGCCCGGAGGATCATCAAAGATCCCAGCCACCCCAACCACAGCCTGTTCGAACTGATGCCGTCCAAAAGGCGAGCCCTCTTCCGGAGCCTCAGGGCCAAAGCTCAGAGGCTAACCAACAGATGCTTCCCCCAGGCGATCAGGCTCGCGAACAAGCCTACTACTGCAATCAATTGTCTATCATCTCCAAGCACAGCCCTTGTATACAGACTACGGAAACCTTAAGCTCACAGACACTTTACTACTTGAGCTATCTATTTTATTACTAGTTGTACTGCTAATGGTATCCTGTCTTATTTGTCACTCGTCCTGTACTATTGCCACTTTTTTTAAATCTTGCCTTATCTTGTCTATTGCCTTATTGTCTTGTGCTGCAATGTCAGTGTTTTATTTGTATAGTATAGTATAGTGTACATAGCCTTTATTTATGTAAACCAGCTCTTTTTCCCTTCTTGTTTTTAGTATTTTTTTCCTAGCACCAGGGGAGCCCCCCCTCCCAAATTTCGTTGTACGGTACCTTTGACAACAAAATTTCCCCATTGGGGACAATAAAGGTTTTCAATGTACTATATAAATGACAATAAAGACCATTCATTCATTCATTCATTCATTCATTCATTCAGTCAGGGACCGAAGCCTAAGAATTTTACTCTCTTAGAAGACCTGCAAGCTGCCAACTCATGTTCATCAACGCTCGCTCCTGTTTGGCGGACAGTGTGAATTAGGACTAGTTGCACCACTAGTGTATCCTGTCTCTGTTGTCTGCAAATTGTCTGGATACTGCTAATTATATCATGTCTTATTATTTCTTGTCACTTATGTCCTGTACTATTGTCACTTTTTAAAAAATCTTGAATTACCTCTATTGCCTTGTTGTCTTGTGCTGCAATGTCAGGAACCGAAACCTAAGAATGTTACTCTCTCTCACTCGTGTAATGGGATGTAACAATACACTTGAAACTATCAAGTGTTACCAACAGTCTACCCACATAAGGAAACTGGCTGGAGGCAAATACGTGAGCCACTATAAATAAAAATAAAATAAAAAAGCTACAGATGGGGGATTGGCAGAGAGAGAAAGAGAGGGAGAGAATGGGAGAGAGAGAGTAATAAAGGAAAGAGAGAGATGTAGACAGAAGCTCTTGTTGTGGGGGACGTGGCTGGCAGGGCGAGCAAGCATTTTGACACCTCGTCACAGTCTGCCATGACACTGACACGTCATAGGAGAAGCAGGAAGAGGAGGGGGGAGGGGGGGACGGGGGTCCTATCAGAGCCCACAGACTCACAGCCCTGGCATCCTGGTACGTGGAAGATGGAAGACAGAGGATGCCCCCACCAGCAGGGCAATCAAGCTCAACAGATGGCGCCAGCGTCTGTGGGAGCCTTAGACCAACCGTACAAATCAGCCCATCTATACAGACGGCTTGGTGACAGAGACACACAGGACAAAGCTATGCGAGTACACAGGAACTGGGTACACATGGGTTTGTGTGTGGGTGTATGCATTTGTGTGTAGGACTTTGACAGCGGTACAGGGCCACCAGGACAAAAACATCACGCCACTTGAACAGTTTCTTCCCCAAAGCCACAGCCCTCCTCAATAACTCCTGATCATTGCACCTTGCACTTTACATGTTCTTGCACTAAGTTGTACAGTATATTTATTCACTCTTATTCACTATTGGTACTGTATATATTGTCTTGAGTTTTGTTGTATTGTCATCTTGCTGTTGTATATACTGTAGCTTGTTTAGCACGGTAGAATACAAAGTCATGTTCCTAGTGCACTGCACGTGGTGAATAAAGTTCAATTCAATTCAATTGAAAGCAATCTAGATTAACATAATTGTTATTATAAAAAAGCATAATACATTTCCTGATTCTTTACTATTTACACATGAAATAACACCATCAAACGGCAATGATTTCTTTGTGTAAAAATGCTAATGTTTCTACAAATTGACTTCAATTTAACATGTAATTGCCACTCATGGTTGAGTGTTGTGCATGTATGTGTGTTTAAGCATGACAGTCGTTGGTGTGAACACTCAAACCTACATGTGATAATTTAATTTGGGTGTGTGTCTCCCCCCCCTCCACAATTCTGTATCTCAACAACAAATGGCCTGACAGTCGATGAAAAGCTTTCACAGATTCCCATCTTGTCTCCGTAGTAACAGTTATGCAAACACAGTGTGCAAAATTCAACAATGCCTCGTCTAACAAATCATTAGGGAAAATCCTTTATAATGAAAATGCCTGATTGTATTTAAAACACATCAACAGCAGAACCAAAGTAACAGCAGAACCAAAGTGCACAATATAACCACATATAAACAAGCTTGATCAAAAACCCTCCAAACTTTAGTGGAATGAGGATAGAGCACTGGAGATTTCAACATGTAAATGGAATTCTTGCACAGTCTGTCAGATTTGCCTAATCTAAATATTGTTCTTTCTTCTCAAAGATAACAATGCACAATTTAATTTAAATTTAGAATGCATGGATGCACTATTGAAATGTGTATGTATTTAATCTTAAATGGAGAGTTTTTAAAGTTTTACAAAATCACATGTGGGTCCATGCCCTGAAATACTACTACTACTACTACTACTACTACTACTACTACTACTACTACTACTACTACTACTACTACTACTACTACTACTACTACTACTACTACTACTACTACTACTACTACTACTACTACTACTACTACTACTACTACTACTACTACTACTACTACTACTACTACTACTACTACTACTACTACTACTACTACTACTACTACTACTACTACTACTACTACTACTACTACTACTACTACTACTACTACTACTACTACTACTACTACTACTACTACTACTACTACTACTACTACTACTACTACTACTACTACTACTACTACTACTACTACTACTACTACCACTACTACTACTACTACCACTACTACTACTTTATTTATATAGCACCTTTTTCAAAACAGTATTATGTGCAGATACAACTGATATGCAAATAAAAACAAATATATAAGTAGGAAACATTAAAACACATACAAAAATAATTAGGGCTGCAATTAAAGGCTAGTCTATAATAATGAGATTTCAGTAAATATTAAATACATATTAAATACAGATCTTGCTAGCCTAATAGCCTCAGGCGAGCAGAGATGAGATGAATGCATGGATGACTTTTTCTAGGAAATATTTTCTCAACTGATAAAAACATGACTGTACTGTTTGGATTTGTTTCCTCGAAATTGAGGTCAACATAAAAATATCACTCTGAGGTTTTCGAGCTGAAGGCATATGGCAAGCCTGGGTTGACAGGGGCTGGGGCGGGGGAACTAGAGCCATTGATGGTAACAAACTGTTCCCTGTTGGACAGGTAGGACTGGAACCAGGAGAGAGCTGTACTGGTGAGGCCTAGGAGGGCGGATAGGTGGTTGAGGAGGATGGATGGTGTGGGAGACTGTGTCAAAAGCTGCAGAGAGGTCCAGGAAGATGAATGAATGAATGGACTTTATTGTCATTGCTACAGTACAGGTACCAAACAACGAAATTTAGGAGGGGTGGCTCCCCTGGTGTTAGGAAAGGGAAAAAAGAACACTTTTTTAAAAAAAAATCACAAGAAGGGAAGGAGCTGGTTTACATAAATAAAGGCTATGTACACAATCCACTGTACTATACTGTACAGGTAGTCGACTCAGGGTTGTCATATTGCACAATAGTATTGTTTCACGTTTTTTAAAGTGTCACAGTTTGCAGGCTTGAAATTTACATGTTTGTGCCTCAGCACTACACCTGATTTTTTCAGTCCAGCAGCTGCCATGAGGATGAGGATGATGACCTTTAAGACATGTGGGATCTCTTCCAGACTGAACAACATGTTGGCTACAACAGATCTGGACTGGTCTTATTTTTACAGTAGGAAATGATAGTATGAATAGAGAAAATACTACCAGACCCACTGGTATACACTGTGTCATTAAAATCATGAAAGCGGGACAGTAGATCAATCTAAAGCACTTACTACTATACAAACGTGTCATTGTCTAAAGTAGGAGACCATAATTATTCTCAGACAACAACTTGGCCCCCTTCCTATGGAGAACCCCAGGAAGAATAGCTACTGCATATTTGCTGTATCTAATGGTGGATCCAAATAAACAAACCAAACCAAATCCTATTTGGGTGGAGATCTTGTGCCTGTCTGTGCTTGTTTTTGCCATTTTGAAAAAGTCTATGAAATGTTCAAACAAATCATGTTTATTTTCTAATCAATCAATCAATCAATCACGTTTTGGAATGTGCTATATTGGCACGCAAACAGTGCCCCAACTGAGTGTAAGCCAAGCTTTATTCTGTTGATGTGAACGGACGGTTTGCAGAAGTCTTTCCAGCCTACTGGGAAAAAGAACTGAAACATTTTCTGCCAAGCTGTTCTAGCTCAATGGAGATAGTCTATTGAGACAAAGCCATGCGATTGTGGACCATTTATTGATGGATGAACTTAAGGTTAGTGCCAAAATTCGAAAACAAATGAAAACAAATCCACAGACGAAATTTGATCCAACAAAAGTGTTGTGTTGAAATGATTGGATACCTACACACCTTTGGAAATATGTTTTGTCACTGCTTTATTTGTTATTTATTCACCCATCTTTGACATTTGTTTAAGCATTGTTTCAGCATCTACTCAGCATCTACTCTTCAAATCTTTAGCCATGTTTACAAACTTTAGCCATGTTTACAAACAAACAAACCACAAACCAAACAAACCATGTTTCATTCATTAAAATAAGGGTTTCCAAAGACTCATGGTACACACGAATCATTCTGAGTGGTACTCTATCTATTTACAATAATACCGGCAGTAATCTATCACTATAAAATAACCCCTAAGTACCCTTTTTTAAGAGTGTGTAGTGTTGTTTATGATCGGCAACACGTTGGCTAACGCCACACATAGCTGTTAAAACACAGGACTTTGACTAACGGCTATCACTTGTCCTAGACCTAGTGTCTTCTTCCTGTGCCTCTCTCCCTTAAACCGCCAGACTGGTTTTTACCCAGAATGCATTTTTACATCCTGTCCTGTTTCCCCTTCAGCACTCCCCAGACTGCAATGAGCCCCTGATAGGCCCTAAGGGACTACACGGGCTATGAACATTAACCAATGGAGTGAGTCCATTATCTGAGACAGAGGTAGGGGGCGGGGGGGGGGCGGTGTGAGGAAATAAATGCTGTCCAATAAAAAGGGATGCGGGTATGTGTATGTGCAGTGAAACCAAAAACACTTCCAACACACGTCGTGGGCGTAGTGGAGCAGCTGTCAGGCAAAGATGAAAATTGGAACAATCCATTTTAGTTTGATCAGGCTGGCTCGTATCATAGGTTCTCTGCACACGCACGGCTCCCACAGGATTTTAGGATTTACTGAAAGATCTGTTTGGCGTGGCTGGATAGTCGTAGACAAGCAAGAAGCAGGATGGACACCATTTTGAGGTTTATTTTTTTTCCGTCAGAGGTGGCCATCTCCATCTTCAGCTATCAGTACACCATGCTTATGCTACTTTAATTGATTTCCACCGTGGTGGTTTCATTTAATCTTAACATTTTTAGAAATTACAATTCCTCCCTTTTTTTTTATTTCATGCCTCCTTTCTTTCTGTATGCATAACTGATTAAAGGAAAGCAAGGACAGGGTAATATTTCATAATTCATGAAAAAAAGAAATAGGGGGATTTTAAAACCAGCTCTATTTTCATACAGGGCCAGCTGCTGTGGCAATGGAGGAGGAAAGAGATGTGTGTGTGTGTACGTGTGTGTGTGTGTGTGTGTGTGTGTGTGTGTCGTTACGATTCCTGCCGGCCACGTTTGTCAGGGATTATATCCCAATGTCCAACATTTAATTACTGATGGGCCGTTGCACAGAGCATTCCCTCAGCACCCCGCTGGCAGTCACTACCCAGGCCTGGCGGTCTGGCTGCAGCTGGCACCTCTGGGGTGCCCCCCCGCCTGGTGGTGGTAATGTGGGCTCAATCTGCCACCCGCCCCCCCCTTAGCACCACCATACCGGGACTTTGCCAGCAGCCCGTTGGACCAAAGGGCCCAGCCCTAATGTCACCGAAGCTTGCAGTGATCTGCCAGATCGGCAGATGTGAGACTACAGTACCACTGTACTGCTGTTGGGGTGGCCGTGGCTAAGGAGGTAGAGCCGCCGTATAATGATCGCAAGGTTGGCAGATCGGCAGTTCGAGCCCCGGCTGGCCACATGTCGAAGTGTCCTTGGGCAAGACACTGAACCCCAAATTGCTCCCAGTGAGCGGGTAGGCGCCTTGCATGGTAGCTTGCTGACATTGATGTGTGAATGTGTGTGTGAATGGGTGAATGAGAGGCTGTTGTAAAGCGCTTTGGATAAAGGCTCTATATAAGTGCAGTCCATTTACCATTTACCACTAGCGCGGACATTTTCCATGATCGTGAGCAGTGCAATCTTGGAAATATGGCCGATAATTTGTCTTATTGTCTGGATACTGCTAATTGTATCCTGTCTTATTTGTCACTTATGTCCTGTACTATTGTCACTTTTTTTTAATTATCTTGAATTACCTCTATTGCCTTGTTGTCTTGCTGCAATGTCAGGAACCGAAGCCAAAGAATTTGACTCTCTTACACCGTGTAATGTGACGTAACTATAAAGCTTGAAACTTGACAAACAATCAATCACATAATCATAATCATAATAAGAATAAGAATACTATTTCACTATATTTATAAAGCGCTTTTCAGTCACTCAAAGACTGTACAAGTACATTTGTTCATTTGTTCATTTGTCATGTATTGTTTGATTTGCTTCAATGCTCAGACAAAATGTTTGTTTGCCAAGTCCATAGTTTTCAGTTGTGCTATTTGTTCTCTCTTTAGAATCTGAGTCATTCCAATAATATAATAATATAATCCCTTTGCTTCTGCCATCTTTATGCCTCAACCCTATGTGTGATGCAGCGCAACAGGAGTGTAGCTCTGACTAGCATACATGCACACGCACACTCACGCACACACTCACATGCACACACTCACATGCACACACTCACACTCAAACTCACCGTCATAGTCATAACAAGTTTACTGGGTCACATCTATCCTACGGGCATAGTCTTAATGTAAGCAGAATACATAATGAGAGGAATATGGAATTTAGTGGTCGTGGTAAGGTCGGTCTCCCCATTGGGTTAGTGGCACATAGAGCTAGCCAATGGCAGCGCTCCATTTGGGTTAGTGGGTCATGACAGTTCCTTGAGCATGCCAATCATGTTGATGCGTTCGTTAGCGTTCATTATCTGACGTCATCACACCGCTAAGCACATGTGCGACGAGTGAAATTGAAATGTGGGGAAATTGTCGACTGTCAATCACACTGGACTGGCTGTCATCACTTGTGGTAAGTACAGCTACCTTGATGTAATGATTTGATGGAATTTCAATGGAATGAAACTCGGACAAAGAAACAACGCTTCACTGACAGTGACTGACTGACCGACCGTGACTGAATGACATTCAATTACTTACAATGGCGGGAGTTGGCAGATTTCTGATGTACCACAGCAAGTAATTGACATGTTTTTTAAACATGACAAGAATAGTCCGTCTAGAAGCTTTTCACCATCAGATATTAGCGAGTTGTTTGTCCGAGTTTTCTGCTTGTAGTGACTTTTGCTGTGATATGATTGGACAATTTCTATTTTGGGGCGTGGCTTAGCGATAGGTCCATTGATCATATAAATGAATACAGTGTTGTGTTATGATTACATAGCAAGACACTTGCAGTACTCGTTGTTGACGAGAGACAGAGGCCATGATGCTAGTAGATAGTTAGACATTAGATAGCTAGTTCTACGTTTGCTGAAAACGCAACAGGGCAGAAACACAACGATAATGAATTATTAAATCCTATCTATCTTATATTAGTTGAATCACTAAGATCTCTGATGAAATAATGTGGTTGTCACTGGTTTGCAAAAATATTCATAACTTGGCTGAGGCATTAAGCACAGCTGCGCGAGCTTTGCTTGATATTTATTTGATCAATGGAAATGTTATGCTGAGTTAATACTGTGTTGTTTAATCAGCTCACAGCAACACACTTGCTGGAAGTTTTATTAATGGGGAAGTAGCGGGTGGTGTGGCTACGTCTGATTCATTTAGTTGAACGTTTGAGGGCAACATGTGCTGAAGAGATCGGACAGATGAGATTTGATTGTATTAACAGTACATATGAATGTGGAGAGATTTTCTTTTAAACGGGCACAATTGTTGTGTGTACCTGATGTGTAGTGGGTTATTGTCTACACACAGCACTCGAGTTGAGGGGGGATGGCTTCCCCCCTGAAATAAAAATGGTCAAAATCATCCCCCTTCTAAAACTGCCATCCCCCCTTTCCATCCCATATGTCATTTCATCAATGAACATGGTATTACTGCTATTTCAACATTTAGTTTTGCGCATATTGAGTCAAATACTGTAAGTGAGGGGGCACGCACACATGCAATGACATTTTCAAGATGTTCTTTTACAACTTGAGTACTGCCTATACAGTCTGTAAGTGTTATATTAGCTTACTCATACTGTACTATGACATTCAAACATTGTATGTTGTGCAAAGCCTCTGACTTTATGAATCGTTTTGGTATTTGATTGATGATTTCCTGAATAGGAAATATTTTCCTATTCATCCAACCTTTATTATTTGCCCTTCAAAGCTCAGTCAGTCTATCTAGGTATAAATCAGTCCCAGTGTATAGCCTACGCTGTACTGTGTATTGTATACAGTCAGGGCAAGGGTGGGTAGCTGGGTAGGATGGGTAGCTACTACAGCAGTGGTTCTCAACTTTTTGGCGGCCAGGATGTCCATTATCCAGGCCTCTTACCGCCCCCCATCAAAAAAAGTTGGCTTATTTTCTTCCCTGAATATTAATGTTGACTAATATTTATTAATATATTCTGTGTTATATCATTTAAAAAGCATGTCACACTGAATGCCAAATAATAGATTTGATTTAACTGGGCAGTTGGAATATCATTATCATTAGTTTACCAGAGAGCAGAAAAGCCATGTGAATGTGAATAAAAATTATGTTTATGAGTGTTAAACAAACTCAGACAAGATCAGAGAATACAAACAGACTGCTAGGGACCAGCAGCAATCACACATGTCCGGTGCAGAACAAAGATTAGGCTACAAAACTGGACATTAGGCCTACAGAACTGACCTTTCTGATTCAAGTCCTGCCCCACCAAATCAAACTATTTAAAAAATGTGTCTACTATTGTTGCGGGCGGTGGGGGGGAACTGATAGGCTAAGTACCATACTGCCTTTGAGGATACATTTTTAAGACCTACCGACTCATATTTAAGACCTGTCAACTCATATTTAAGAGGCCTAAAATCCAGATCTTGTGGGCAGCACCCCCCCAAGAACACCTCGACGCGAAATATTTTTCCTCTCTTTTTCCTCCCTTTTCTTCTTCCCCCTCTTTGCACTTTCTCACCCCCCCCCCCCCTTAACAGACTATCGTTGACCTCGCCTGGCGCAGGGGACAGTGAGTTGGACTGGTGATAATGAGTTCAAATCTCCCCTGGAACAACACCACTAGTGTGCCCTTGAGTAGGATTCTGCTCTTTGGAGGACAAGTGGCCTTCAACATACACAGACATTATGATATTTCTACACCATTGGTTTGCCAGAATGAATGAAATGATATGTGACATGATATGGTGAAATGATCAACAAGTATGCAAAGTCATTTTTCAGTTTTTTACATATGCTTTAACTACAGATTGTAAGCTTTCAAATGATGCGTCATACATTGAAATCGGGAACAAATTTAAGACGACATGAGTATTTGAAACGTGTTAACCCTGAAATCACTATCCTGAGAAAATGCCCTTCAAAGTTTTCTTACTTTTTCACACCTTCACACAGGCAGGTAATGGGCGGTAACAATAGCTGGTTAACCCCGCCCCCAACCACTCCAAGCACTCCAAGTTGATCTCCAGGAGGATGTCCTTTCTCCTCTGTGTACACGAACAAACACAGTTGTTCAAATGCAGTGTCCCTTTGCAACGTCTACAATCTGTTACTTTGGAAACAAATTAGCCTAGTTCATATATTTTTTTTCTAAATATGTTTTAGGACATTTCTGCTTCATTGGGATAGAGACAGGATAGATTGACAGGAAGGATGGGTGAGAGAGAGAGAGAGAGAGAGAGAGAGAGAGAGAGAGAGAGAGAGAGAGAGAGAGACGAGAAGGGATGACAGGAGGATTCGGTTGTTTAGTCGTGACGTGTTTCCGAGTCCAACGTTGGCTGAGGCGCTCTCTTCGAAATGCCGCAGTGCTGTGTCCCTTGTTGTATGAATAGATCCGAGTCTAAAAAAAGATTGAGCTGTCATTCTACCGCTTTAGTACACTGGTACTCTGGTGCGGGGAATTGTTTTATTTGGACCCGGAAATTGCTAAAACGTCACGCGTGACGTCAGACTTAACAACCGAATAGGTCACTGGCCAGAAACTAACCAGAGACCCTGCGATGACGCAGCACGCGTCTTAGTGAGCTACGTCACCCAGGCGCCCCAAATAACTTAATATCTTGAGCCATCCATCTGCCTCCTTCTCCACACCATCCAATGTTGCTCTCATCCATCTACACCGGCTCAGTGAAGTAGCTGCATGAAAAGGTCAAAGGTCAAGGACTCGCCATGGAAACACAGACGTCCTAGCACCCCTGTGTCCTTAGACATCCCTCTGCCCCTCCTGACAGGAGAGTTAGAACTGCCTGTTTTTTATGCCCACAGAGGGTGGGTGTGAATGCGAGTGTGTGTGTGTGTGTGTGTGTGTGTGTGGTGGGTGGGTTGAGTATGATTGACATTTCTGGTCTGGAAGCAGGCGAATGGTACTGTATCATGCCCATGTATCAGCCCGGTCCATTAACAAGATCAGAAGCACACAGTGGAGCATAAATGCACGTACTGTAGACAGACCGAGTTGATCACACCTATTATGCTGCCACCATCAGTGTTAGCATTAGCATACTAATGTGACAACCACGATCTCACCCACCTATTTCCTGTTATTGCTATATCCCCCTGCATACAAGGGAGACCATATGTCATCACCAGTTAGCCAACAGTCATATTGCTTACAACTATGTGCCGGCCCTTATACTCTAATTGGCACGCATGATGCATGAATTACCTGGTAATTATTTTCGAAATAAGCACCAGCTTGTCAGTGGTAAGCTCCTCTATTCAGGACTTTTTCCCCCAACTAATGAATGTGTTTACCTGGCAGTGTGCATCACATGGGTCTACTGTATCAAGACGTAATGCCCATTAAGAGTCCATTAGATTCAGCCTTTTTGCATACTCATGTACAAGCCCCTAATAGGCCGTCATTCATCATGTTTACACGTTCAATTAGGGGGGCATTAGTGTATTGAGCAACACATTATGTTCTCAACATGTCTCAAGTTATGCTTGCAGATGCTTTGTGTCACCACATTGGAAGCCAAAGTCTCAATATTGTACAGTACTGGCTGGTTATAAAGACCCAGCTAGGCGATGACTTTGTTAGAACATTGCTGCTGCAGTAACTGCAGTCAAATCAATCGCTGCAGAGTGGAGGCGACGGCAGAAGGGTTTCATTGCTTGGCTTCTTGTGACAGGAATGGTACTTGTGAAACAGAGCTGTAGCATTACCCAGTAATAGAGTTTGTATCTATACTTTACCACAGCAAGGCATGAACATAAATGTAGAGTAACCCTTTTTTGTTTGGCCCGGAACTCGGAACAGTATTTTCTAGATGAAAGAGAGCCTCTACAGTGTCACAACCATGTAAGACAGCCTATATCTTAAAGGTACAACAGTTAGTTCCGACCAAGTCATTTGATTGGACAAGAGGCATTCCATTGAGTGCCGATATACAGTATAACAGCACTGGGACTTTTAACTATATCTATCACTCCGCCACACAGGTGTTCTATTAAATTAGCGTTAATACAAAGTAGCTAGCCTGCGGATGTTTGTGTTCGGGTTACTAGGCAACAGTACAGTTGAAGTTCAGTTGCAGAGCCAAAATAAATGATTAAATAAACAAACAAATCATAATCTGTTGTCGCTTATTACTGTTAACTAATAAATGGCGCTGTAGAACTGTGGTATAAAAGTAATATCACACTCGAGGCCAATTGCTGTTATACTGAATATCAGCACGGCTGTGATCGTGTTCGCTACTCGGCCTGCGGCCTCATACCTACGACCGAATCACAGCCGTGCTGATACTCAGTATAACAGCACGACCTCTCATGTGATATTGCTTAACAATAGCGTACCTTAAAGGCATGGAGGGTAGATGACTATAGCGTACCTTAAAGGTGTGGAGAGAAGATGACTATAGCGTACCTTAAAGGTGTGGAAGGAAGATGGCTATAGCGTACCTTAAAGGTGTGGAAGGAAGATGGCTATAGCGTACCTTAAAGACATGGAGGGGAGATGACTATAGCGTACCTTAAAGGCGTGGAGGGAAGAGGACTATAGCGTACCTTAAAGGCGTGGAGGGAAGGCCGCTGCTAGCCGTCACCCACATGCCAGCGTAGCTTCTCATCCGTCTTGCGTGCGCACGGCCCGCCGCGTCTGTCTTCTGGACTCGGATGCGCTCGCCGTTAAGACTCCTTGCCGTCTGTCATTGGCTCGGCGTTGTCCACCTGTCACACCGCCTGTGAGTGACAGAGAGAACACAGATGAGGAAAAAAAACACTTAACAGCCACACAAACACCAACTGGGACTTTTACCAGACAGACATTTGACTATAATATCAAGTGTATTAATCACACAGTGTGACAGGCAAAGCATTATGGGAAAGACTGGTTAGAGCGAAAGGATCGAACCATATTTTTTTTGTCAAAGCAATCAATGGGTTTGACACTGCGATGTGAAGATGTGTGTAATTCATCAATATCACGCCTCAGCCTTGAGTGGTGAGGCGGAGAGATAAATTATATACTTTTCTGCTGACATTTATAGAAAACCACATGGGAGGGAATTATTCAACTGTGGAACAATTATTATGTTCACCGCAGACAGGTAAATGAAGAGTGTGTAAAAACACCTTTGTGACAGGGCCTAGCATAGCATGCTAGCATGCTAGGAGACAGGGTGCTCTTCTTCGTTGGTATGGGGACGTGTTCACCACTGCAGAGAAGCCTGAGAGACCCAAGAAGTTGTTTGAGCAGTTCATTGTCGTGTAGGTCTTCAGGGTTGAATATTTTAACATACTTTTGTTGACGGATTTCAGATGTGCGTAGCGGTAGCTTTGGGCTAATCAAATCCAACTTTATTAATATTACTGTAGCACATTTTAATAGCACCTCCCTCCCTATGGCTGTAGACAGTTTCCTTCTGTATGAAATGAAACATTTCTAGTGTTTTTTTCGATTATCTATGAACACATAAACATGAAAATGTACTAATTAAGAAAAACTAATGAACACATGATTTAATCTGATTGATCCACTGATTGATTTTTGGTTCTATTGACTGAATGTAGAAGACACACACGAATCCTTACAGGCCTCTACTCTATTGACCTATCGCTAAGCCACGCCCCCTTTGAAAACTCGGACAAACAGACTGTGTCACTGACAGTGACTGACTGACCGACCGTGACTGAATGACATTCAACGGCTTACAATGGCGGGAGTTGCCAAATTTTCGATTTCTGATTTGTTTTTTAAAGATGACAAGAACATTTCGTCTAGAAGCTTTTCACCATCAGATATTACCGATATTACCGAGCTGAGTTTTCTGCCTGTAGTGCACTTTTGCTGTGATATGATTGAACAAATTCTATTTTGGGGCGTGGCTTAGCGATAGGTCCATTGTGTACGTAGGTGAGTTGCACTTGTGTAACTGTGTGTCATGTTCCCTCCTCATCAGAGGCAGCATTAGATCAGACAGTGGCCTTAGAGATTAAAACAAACCGGAGCAGAACACGCACACGCACATGCACGCATGTGTGCACACATCTTTGCAGTCTGTCTGTCTCTATTTCCCCCGCACACCTATCAAGTGCATGCACACACACTCACAACTAACACACTCTTCGGTCTGACCTCTCAGCCGTGACATTAAGACGGCACTTCAACTGAAATCTTTTTGCTCTAATAACAGCCTCCGATGCACTCAAATGTCCCCTGTCTCAAATCAGCTCCATCTGGCAAGCGGAGCGGGGCGAGTAGTCAGGTAAGGCAGTCAGGCCCGAGACTGTATCAGTGTTCCTCATCCTGACTCACTGCATTCCATGTAATCGCCACATCACCATCAAGGTGAGAAAGCCCCGGCACAGCTTCCCCTATCCGTAGCAGTGCTGAAGGAAGCCAACATTCATACTACCGCTTGTGTTGCAAAGCATACATCAGACGTTGCTGCAGTCATAGCTGGAGAGGTCAAACCCTCATCTTAGCAGAGTGGCTACTACTAAAGGCGTAACGCTTGATATGGTGTTGTTTTTATTTTGATGACGTTCAATGTTTACGGGTGGGTTTAACAGGGTTCCCGCGCTGGTCTTAAAAAGCCTTGAAGTCTAAAATCCAGCATTCCAATTTATAAGGCCTAAAAAGGTCTCAGATTTCAGCTATTCGGGCTAAAAATGAGGTGCTAAGTCTTAAAAATGAGATCCTGAAAGGAAATCAGTCCGACCACATCTATTTATGCGGAAATTCATCAAACTGGAACCAAAATAATGCCAATTCGCTTCCTTTTTTGTCTGTATGGCAGTGAAATCCCTAATTTCATCACCTCTAGGATGACAAAAAGCTATCATGGTGTTGCGAATAGGTCTAAAATTCTATTCAAAGAGGGAAAAAAGGTCTTAAATTTGACTTGTTGAAACTTGTAGGAACCCTGATTTAAGGTCAGCGCTGTGGTCATTTCACAAAAGCCATTTTGCCAAGAGAGCTAATCATGTTTTTTCCATTTGTGAGGAATTCATCGAAGATAGGAACTACGAGATAGTTTACGAGAACGTTTTTCTTTAACGGTCGGTCACTTTCCCTCGGTGGCTTAGTGCCTGTGTCCGACGATAGGATTATCATATTAGATGTGTCAGGGGGCAAAAAAACGACGCGTATCAGTCCATGGTCTGCTTATAATGACTCTCATCGCGAAGGTGTCAAGGAGTTTGACCTTTTCCCCATTGAGGTATGAGGACAGACTAGACTGACTTCTGTCTGGTGACAAATGGACCGCTGCCGAGACTCAAATTGCAAAGGTATCAAATTATCGAAATGACACCATGGTGCAAGGAAGTGACACAGTTCACTGGACGATGGGGCTCTGATGACGGCAGCGTCTGACCGTGACACGACCTGCGATTGCGTCAGAGTGACAGCACCAGATGTGTGGTCAATGCCCACGGTCCTCTCATGACTTGGAACCTCGACCAGAACCTGACCTCACATCTGGGGGATGGAGAGGAGGGCAACGGACCCTGGGATGTCTGCTTATTCAGCTTTTCTTGACTATCCATAATTTTTACATTTTAACCATTTAGCAGACGCTTTTTATCCAAAGCAACCTACAATTAGAAGTTACAAGGACAGTGTCCCTGGAGTAATTTAGGGCTAATTGCCCTACTCAAAGGCATGCTAGTGGTGGTGTTCCACAGATGGGATTTGAACTTCCCAGTAAACAAAGACTCCAAAAGACGTCCTCAGGGAAGCCGGAATGTGGGTTCAGATCTTCCCTGAGGACGTCTTTTGGATTCTTTGTTTACTGGGTTATGACCTTCTGATCACCTGTCCAACTCACTATCCACTAGGCCACCCACTACCCCATACATTGAAGTCATGTAGTAGTATGCGGTCAGCTGTGATAAGCAGATAACTTTGTAACTTTGTCTTAGTAGCTATGACAATAGTGATTACTACATTCCTGTGAATTTTGTGGTTCATCTATGATTGATGAGTAAAGAAAATGTTGTTTCATGGTAAGCTAAGTTCCAAGTGATCCATCTGTGAAATCTTCAATTTGCGGCACAATATGTAACAACATATTATGCCTCTCTGGAGATATTGCAATTCTATGTGCACCTGGGGTGTGTGTGGCACGCGTAAGACTGTCCTAGTACCGAGCTTTGTGCACCTGCTTTCGGCTCTCGAGCGCTAATCTTAGAACCAGTGGGTGAAATTATACAAATATCATGTCGAATCTCCTCAAAGGAGCAGAATGTAGCTTGTTGCTTGTTTAAAAAACTCTGCACGCCCTGATAAATCAGTCGCCAGAAAAGGAGATTCAATGAGAGAAATGGAACATTGAACAATGTCATTTTCGGTTTATAAAATTGGATCATTCTTAGCGTAATCATAATCATTTTATGTTCAAACGTGATACGAATCCTCTCCATGCCTCTCTGTTTCAGTTTCTGCCAATAATATCTATTAAACAGTCAGTTGTGTATTAGTGTGAGCTGTGAGCTTGGGCTGAAGAAAGTGGAGTGCTTCCTCTGAACATACAGAACAGCACATGAAGGGCAGTATGGTACTCTTTTATTTACACCTAATCCATTGTGACGGCGCTTTGCTCGTTCGAAGGTTCCAAGGGTAAGTCATAACGCACAAATCTCCTCAACAGCTGAGCTATGCAATAATCACCAAGCACTTCTTCTGTCATAATGGACAGTGTTCTTATCAGTCGATAAGCAACCGCAAGTCGGTTTGAGAGTGTGTCTCATGACCAAAACATCATTCACGATTAGGACCTGGGTTCAAATAGTATTTGTACTCGTTTTCAATACATATCTTCTAATTATTGCGTTTTATTGAGCCTGTCTGGTGTGCCAGAAGAGGTTTACTTGGGGGATGTTGTATTGGCTCCACTGTGGCAGGCAAGCCACACACCATAAGACTAGAGAAGAGGCTAAAGCTAAGAGCTAACTAAGGCAATCTAAATGCTATCTGTCTTGGACAATCCTCAGGACGCTCAGCCAGAAAGAGAGACAGAGATAAACACAGAGAGAGCTTACTTTAAGCATTTTTCCCAGCTGGCCATTCAGCCTGTCTTCAGCTGCCCCCAATCTGCCTCCCCCACCCCCCACCCCCCCCCTCTCGACATACACAACCCACATGGGGAAAATAAGGGAATGAGGGTTTGTGGGTGTGATGAAGACAGAGGAAAAGAAAGAGAGAGAGAGAGAGAGAGAGAGAGAGAGAGAGAGAGAGAGAGAGAGTGCTTATGGACTTTCCTCAGTCACCCCCCACCCAAAAAAGCACAATCAGAAGAGGGGGGTGCTAATTGGTAGCAAACAATTTTGAGGAGAAAACGGCTCTCCCATCCACTGTGGGCCCCTCTGTCCAAAGAGCAATTTTCTCTGTATTATAAAGACGAGGAACCAGTGCCAGCGGTGAAGATCAATTGTTTCACTTCAATTGTTGGAAGGGAGGATGAGAGAGAGAGAGAGAGAGAGAGAGACAGATAGACAGACAGACACATCCAGACGGACACATACAGACATACAGACAAATAGAGAGATGTGCCTGAGGGAAGCGTGATGGACTGTAGAAAACACCTCCATCTCAACCCCCTCCTCCACAAACACCAGAGGGAGCAGGCCTGACTTCCAATGGGGAGCCAGAATGAGGTGATAGAGAGAGGGAGAGGGAGAGGTATGTACATCGCCTGCCCCATGTTGCCCTAGAAAGCACTGTGGTATTCCTATGGATAGCAGACTAACCTGAGATATGGGGCTGAACGGAATAAAGGTGCAAAGGGCAGTCTAAATAACTCTGCCACGATGAATAATCTCTTTGAGATGTGATGTGCTATCAGGCATGTCATGCAGAAGCCATGGTCGGGGGTTTCAATATATACTTTGACTGATAACTGTATTTCAAACAATAAAAAACTGTGCCTATATGATCATGCACAGTAATCTTAGTTTTAAGAAGTGGAGGGCCGCACCAAAAGGTCCCCAAGTAGAGCAAGGTCATTTTTCATATTTCTTTTTTTATCAGATTATGAAAGTGCACTGTAAACTTTCAAATGATGTGTCATCCATTGAAATCTGAATAGTTTGAAGAAGATATGAGACACGGTTTGATGAAAAGGTCCTCATGCCGGGAATTGTGAAACCAAAGTCGGGTGGGGGGTAATATTGGTATTAGTGTATAGCCACACCCATACCCCAGCTGTATGTAAGTAGCCATGTGCGTGTGGACCTGTGGACAAGTTTACAAGATGGATGCTGACGCTCTTTATCATTTAATGATCCTAAAACTGCTGTTTGTTATATTGAGTGGGCTCTTCAACACTTAAAAAAACAGAAAACGTTTTGGTCATGTGTGACTTGACATGAATAGACAGACATACAGACCTTTTCACCAGACCATTCCGGGTTCCTTTGGTAATATCTCATCAACCAATGCACCTGTGATGTTGGGTCTTGTTCTAATTGGTTCTAATTGCACCCCTATGCTCGTGTTCATGTGACATCCCAACCTCAAACAGGGGAATGCATGGTATGCGAAGGTTCCAAATATCACCACCCTGAAGAAATAGTTCCATAAATACACTGACTTCAACACTGCACAATGGTAGATATGAAAGGCTAGACCTGGTTTTCGCTACTGTAATGTTGAGAAAGGAACACATCCCACTCAGGTTTACACACTCATTGTAGCTTTCATCTGTTTCTTGCCCCTTTGATCACGTATTCACCGAGTATACCATGGCCTGTGTCTAGAGATTTAATTAAATCACTACTCGGTACACTTTGAAGAACAAGTGAGCTTGGCAACTCGCACACTCCCAAGCCAGACATGCAGAGAACAGCCACTGTGGCATTCTTTACACTCAACCTTGCATTTCTGAGGAACAACTTGTACAATGTGTCTGAGGAGTGAGGGTGGAGGGATGGAGGGGTGGAGAGGGACAGAGAGAGATATGCAGCTTAGGATTCCTCAGTCAGTATAGGGTCAGAGTGTTGCTATGGTGACAGGACCACAACACTCCGCCTTCCTTCTGACTGACACCTCCCTCAGCCGATGGCAAACGTCACACAACAGTGATATAACTCATTGATTGTGTGTGTCTGAGGGTGTGTATGTGTGTGTGTGTGTGTGTGTGTGTGTGTGTGTGTGTTTCATCAAATACAGTTAAAGTCATTACGGCCTTTCAGTTGGCATAATGAATGCCTGCTAAGAGGAGGGGCGATGACCCTCATTACCTAAGGTGAAGCGACAGGCCTTGATTCTCATTGTCTTATCAATTCCTATCACAGTGGCGACAGAATTCAATTAGACGAACGCCGCAGCCACAACAGTCTCTGTAAAAGTCATCCAGCCAGGAAGGGTGACCTTGACAACCGCACAATAGAAAGTAGCGGTGGAACATGCAGCAACACTACTTCAGTGGGAAAGAGAGAGAAAGAAAACTGAGGGAAAGAGACTGTTCCATCTCATGCCAAGGCGAGGATGTTTCGGGGATAGCTCGTTCCTCGTTCCTCGGTGAGTCCTCGGATGAGACGAGCCCTTGTCAAAGCGAGAGATTTGGCACATCCTATTTTTAGAGGGGAGGAGTGAAGGATGGAGGTGAGAGTGTGTTTACACCCCCCCAACCCCGCGCTTTGCCGGGGAAGTAGGCGAGGAGGAGGAAGGGTTATCGTGCAATTACTCCCCAGGTGTAGCTAGCAGAGAAACAGAAACTGAAAGCCAGCCTCTCTGCCAGGTTCTCCGGCTCAGATAGAGAGACATCACTAATCTTCGACCGACGGTTTTGAAGTCTGACTTTATTTTGGTCACACAAGGCCACAGAAATCCTATTACCCAGAAACGAAATGAAACATCCACTACTCCTGTCTGTCCTCTGCTCACTCGCCCGCTTCCCTCGGTACTCGGATACACGCAGTCTTGAGCCAAGTTTACACCCGATCCGTTTGTCTGTCCGTCCGTCCGCGAATGTCCGTGAATAGAATCCACTGAAGTCGATAGAGAGAGTACGCACGGAGCACGCACGTTGGTGGAACACACAGAGTGGGTGTGCATTGCACTTTTATAATGGAGGTTACGGGTCTATTTTTAGAGCTTGACGTGTGTCAAGGAGTTCAGGAAATAACACAATAAATGTGTTGAGAACATTAAGTCTTGATGTCATCATATTTACTGGCCCCTTTGGCTGAAATAACCTGAATTAGACATTTCCTATAACTGTCTACCAGTCTCTGACATCGACTGGGAGAAAGTTTTTCCCAGTCCTCTATGCAGAATTATTTCAGCTGTGTGATGTTTGAGCCTGAGGGTTGTCTTGCATACACAGTCCTTTTCAAATCACCCTACAGCATCTCAATAGGATTAAGAACCAGACTTTAAACAGAACTCTCCATTTCTTTCTTTTGAGCCATTCCTTGGCGGGTTTACTGGAATGTTCTGGGTCATTGTCATGTTGCATGGTCCCCATCCACTTCAGCTTACATTTTTGGACAGATGGCCTCATATTTTCTTCAAGCACCCTCTGATATAAGAAATAATTCATACTGGATTCTATAATATGAGCTAGCCGGGCTCAGCTGCAGCAAAGCAGCCCCAAACCATGACATGACAGTTGACAGTTGGCATGAGGTTCTTGTGTTCAAATCTTGTCTTCGGTTTGCGCCAAACTTGTCTTTTATTACTGTGCCCAAGTAATTCAACTTTGGATTAATCTGTCCAAAGCTCATTGTTCAATAAGTCCTGGTATTTCTCTAGCTGTTCTCTGGCTAACTTTAGTCTTGCCCTGATGGTTTTCTCCTTGCACACCTCCCATGAAATTAAAACTTGTAAAGTCTCCTTCTGATGGTAGATGCATGTACTTTGACATCAACTGTGGCAAGAGCTGGCATCTGCAGGTCCTGTGATGACATTAGGATCGTTGGAGACGTCTTTAAGCATCTCCCAAATGTCGTTGTTTGGTACCTGTACTATATCAATGACAATAAAGACCATTCATTCATTCATCTTGCGGTCTGCTCTTGGCCTGAACTTGCTAGGACGTTTTGACCTGGACATGTTGGCAGTTGTTTTAAATGTTCTCCACTTGCAAATGATTTGGAACGGCTGATTTATTATTTATTCTAGGCCTAAATGTATTATTTAATGTATTGTATTAATGTATTGTTTGGATACTTTTATAAATCCCTTCCCAGACTCATACGCATCTACAACCTTTTTTTCTGAAGGCCTCAGAGAGCTCTTTTGATCTCGCCATGGTGATACCACTCACAACTAAATGTCTGAGGTTTAAATAAGACAGGCTCCTCCAAAATCCTCTCTAACACACTCCAAAAAGTGTGTAGGCTATACATATAATATAATATAACTTAGATACTGTTATACTTATACTTATAACTAATAGTTGCGTTTCATTTTACATGTCTAGAAACACTGTTGAGTATCTTAATGCTTTAATATCCGCACCATACCTCGTTATATCAGAGCTGGGTTTAAATACCATTTGAAATCGTACAGAGCAGCAACCCCCCCCCCCCTACCATCTCCTTCAACATCTGATTAAGATGAAACAGAGGATAATGTGCGTGTGTGTGTGTGTGTAACTTTTCAAAGTCATTTGATTAATTTAGCTAGCTCTAGCTCTCGCTTTCTTATCTCATCAATAAGGGCTCCTTCTTCCTTGTGATCGATGTCAGAAATACCGAGCTAGCTGACACAGAAACAACTCATCAAATCCTACCATGTCTTTCTGACAGAAAGTCAGCGTGAATTCCAGAGTAAACCTACTCTGCTACACATTAATTGATTTCTCCGGTCTGCCCCTGATGTAGCACATTCATGTCAGATACTGGGGGGAGATTTAGAGTGCAGCCAAGGAGGTAGTACCATCTAGGTGCACTTCATTGAATTACTGTCATAGAGTCTTTGTCTTTACTTGATTGCCTCTCTGGGATAAAGAAATACCTCTCCCCCGCCCCCCCGCCCGCCCGCCCCACTAGTCCTATGGTTTTTAAACCAGGAGGGAGAAAAAAAGTTGTTTTCTGGAAACCGGAAACCGCAAATATCTTGTTAAGTTGTTTTTCCTCTGCTGTGAATCTCTGGCTGTCGTTTTGCTAAGTGCAGCCACATCACCGAGAACTGGCACTATATATGTTCAGATTGTGTTGCACTACTGTAGTTGTTCTGTTCCTCCTGGCTGTTTCCAAGGTGGGGAGGTGGGGGTGCAACGTGTGGGCGGGTGGATAAACACAATCTTCCCTTCCTAACAAGGCCACCTGCCTATCATCCGCACCTCGGAAAGCAGGGCAGAATGTAAGTAAATCCGTGGCCTCAGTGGAACGTTATGCGCCGTCTTATGTAATATTAATAGAGAAAATTCAATCATAAAAAAAGAAAATAATAATACATACAAGTCAATGCTGTCTACCGAGTCTGAGTCACACCACGCAGACAAACACTTACCTTTTGAAGGGCATCAAATGGGCCATTGAATATACAATAATATACAAGATAAGCTATCCCTGAAATGGTCGAGCTTAAGTTGCTGGGCATAAAATTCAATGCCATAGACACCTTTTGAAAAGGGCACCATTTGACGATGAATTGAGAATCAAGGACCCCAATTGAAATAAGCCAGTGGCTTTCTTGGGTTTTTATCCTGTTAGTTGACCTTGTATGTAATATGTACTTTCATGTACCTACTTCTGCAAATCTTCTAATAAAGTTTTCAATCAATCAATCAAACCATGACAAGACAAAGGATGTCTACCCCATCGAGCCATGAGATCAACATAACCCTTACTAAAGTCAATACAGCTGTAAACAGTACAGTATACACTGTATACTGTACAGTATGTGTCATACTTTTAAAAACAAGCTGCCAACAACTGCAGCAAATGTATTCCTGTAATTGCGTTCAGAGGAGATTTCAAGGTTTCAAGGTTCGGTTGATAAGATCCAATCCTATGGTAATCAGATATCATGGAAGTATAGGGGGAGAACAGAGGCAACGTGCCAGTACTCTAATATTGCTTATCAGTCACGATTGCTTGTCATTCAACACTCAGCATGCTCCCAGAATGCATTGACCCCTTTTGTGAGAGATTGGATTTTTTTGCATATGGCTGACATTTTGTATGTGGAACGGCTGCTGCAAAACAGTGCTCGTAAACCGATAACTGACTGTTTTGTATGTGAAATGACTTTAAATAGCTTTAATTCAAAACATTTTTCATTGGGAGAGCACATACTATACAAAAGAAGACAGGCGCTAGTTTTAGTTATGCATTACTCATAGTGCCACTTGATCATCTGTGTGTGTGTGTGTGTGTGTGTGTGTGTGTGTGTGTGTGTGTGTGTGTGTGTGTGTGTGTGTGAGTGAGAGTATGTGATCCAAATGTCCCCCTCAGCTGAAATTTTGAAGAGAAAGGAATATATGTCTCAAGATGGTTGCCTTTCCCCGGAAGCCAAAACCATAACCAGCCTGATTCCCTCTCAGAGAGAGTAAAAACAAGTGATTTATGTCGCCAAAGTACTTTTCTACAAGATTGGAAGAGTCCTGTTTGAAATCTCAAGAACATGTCATTCTGTCAAGAAGCCTGCCTTACAGTAACCACCACTGCACCTTTTGGAGCACACTCCTCACACATTGATAGAACACACCAGCCGGCACGGTTCAAGAACTCTCTCCCAATTAGGAAGCTGGGAAAACTTTGACTATGTCCACCTGTATTCCCTTCAGAGACCGCTCGCTCTGGTACCATATGGAGTATCTGGATTCTGGGCAGAAGCTTTCATCACAGCAGGATTGTTTTGAATGTCGGCTACAGGATCAGGCGGTCGTGCGGACACCCCCGAGAAGCCCACCGCCTCTTAATTTTCTGTCCAGGGAGCGTAACCCTCATCAAATAACAAGCACTCAGTCAAGAGCCGTGGTCGGTTGGCCTGGCCCTGCGCTAGCTCTGCTGCTCTTTGATGTCACCCCCCCGTGATTCAATAGAAAACCATTGCGATTGGCCTTGCTGCTGGTTCAGTCTTTGTTGTTTGGACCGCGCTGACTTGATTAATCGGCGAACCGATTTTATTTGGCGAGGTGAGGCGAGTGAAAACATTTGAAAGAATAATAAAGTCGGATCAAAGTGTTTCGAGTGTACGAATACCCGCCGTAGATGGATAGAGCTTTGATACGCATGAGAAATACTACGCTACATTTCAGACCGATTCTTATATACATTCACATTCATGAATTTGGGGTACCTAGGTGAGATCTTATCAAATCATTAGTGTTCTGGTTAACAGTACACTGGTAGTGTTCTTTATTAGGTACACCTAATTAACAGTCCAAGGGAATGTTTTCTTGGCGCACGTTGGGCCTATTAACACCAATCAGTCATCGCTTGAATGCCACAGCCAATTAAATAGGCCTGTTGCTGACCATGTGCATCCCTTCATGGCCACAATGTACCCATCTTCTAATGGCTACTTCCAGCATGATAATGCACCATGTCACAAAGCAAAAGTCGTCTCAAACTGGTTTCATGAACACTGGATCTGAATCCCATAGAAAGTCCCATAGAACACCTTTGGGATGTGTTAGAACAGGAGATTCACAGCTTGAAAGTGCACCTGAGGAATCTGCAGGAATTGCGTGATGCAATCATGTCATCATGGACCAGGATCTGAAAGGAATGTTTCCAACATCTTGTGGAATCAATGCCATGAGGAATTGAGGCTGTTTTAAGAGCAAAGGGAGTTCCCTACCCAGTATAACTATAATGTTTCGAATAAAGTGTTTGGTGAGTGAGTAAAGTACTGTTACTTCAGTGGCCTTACACAAATTGCAACTATATATAATTATATTTTATTACATATCATTATTACTTCAGATTTGTGTTCTGTTCTACTTGTCAACATCCTCTCTCTGTTGAGACTTGTTTCGCAGTTCGTGGAATTCAATAGAGGGAGAAACGAGGGTGGGGTGGTGTGCTTCTTCGTGACATGGTACTTCATCCAGCATTGTTTTGAAAATGATTTCCATCCATTACCCCATTCCAAGAGGGAAATGAAACACATGGAAAATAATGAACCACTTTCAGAACGAAGGCAAGTAAAAACGCCAGCTACACAACAATGCCAACGAGTGTTTTGTAAGGAAATGAGTTGAAATGTAGTAGAATAAATTACATAAGATGAGAGAGGATTTTAATTTCCTGAGTAAAATGAGTTGAACAGCCATAATGCATCAAAACAAACAAACCCCAACAGATGAGAGAGAGTAAGAGAGGGAGGGAGAGAGAGAGAGAGAGAAGCCATTCTACACAATTCCAATTCCCATCCCATTGTTGTTGCTTAAATGGGAGTAAGTAGCTATCTGAAGAAGCACACGGGACTCTGCATTAGTATCCCTCAGTGTTGAATTTGTCTTTTAAGAAGTCGACAGGGAGACAGGGTAGAAATCTCGCTCGTGAGAAATGGCCGTGTCTGTGTTCACTGAAGGGTTCGACATATAGCCCATCATTATGGTTCTGCTGTCTGCAGAGATTCAAATGCGAAACGTCTCACGAAGAGAGAGGACTTTATATAAAACACTCCAGGATTCCAGTCTTTACGCTGGTAAGGTAAACCTTCACTGGAGACTCCCAAACAAAAGTGCAGGGCTACAAAACTGATGTGGACATTAACGTTACATAATAATTGTTTTTGCTAAATGTACTCCAACTATAATACAGTATAATTTAATATTCTTAATTATCATCCCAGGAGCAAAGACCAAACTATTTGTTTTCAACTATATTAGCGTCTCATTGGCCATGTTACTTGTGCCACTACATATGACTCAAGTATCAAATAAAACATATTTGATCATACTATGAAAGTAGTCACCTCACAAGAGCTAGAGCTATGCAATCTATTTGATTTGAATACTAACTGTAATACAACAAATACATGTCTTAATGTAAGTGATATCTAATAGTTAACATTTTGAACATGAGCTTTCCACGGCTGTCAGAACTGCAGAGTCACTCCCCCTCTTCTGCCGGAGACTGAAGACCCATCTCTTCAGGTTACACCTTAACTGCTCCTCCTGAGACATCTACTACCCTCAAGCACTGTGTCTTCTGAGACACCTGGCTTTCCCCCTATACTGTTTCTCCTAAGAGTTCTACTCACCCCCCCTTGTTTCTCCAGTGTCTATTCTTTCTTCTCCTATCACGACGACTGCCATTGACCCCTGGCCTGAGCTAGGTTACTCTTCCTGATACGACTGGTGAATTGATGATTCAGTTGCTTAGTCAAATGTATCGATTGTAAGTCGCTTTGGAATAAGGCGTCTGCTAAATGCCAAAAATGGTAATGTAATTCCTTATTAATTAGTCCTAAAGCTCTCAGTATTGCAACGACCACATACCGTACTGTAATCGATGTTGGCCACGTTAGATATACTAAATGCTTGTATTGCCTGCTTTAAAAAAATTAATAATCTGTGTCCAAAGAGGAGGGTCTAAGCAGACTTTTTCACATTAACAAACTATGTATAAAAGATGGCACTTTACCAGGCCTTACATAAGTCTGACAATATAACATCACTTAGGCCCTGTTTGGGAGATAAGCTCATCAATGATGCATAGGGGTAAGTGACACTCGGCACTTACCACGATCATTGCATTGATTTCCTCCGATCACGGGCCCCGTATCTGATGATATTAAGGAAATTCATCAAGTATTCATCAAGAATATCATACGGCACACAGGAGACACTGATAGGATTAAGGGAAATAGTAGAGCGTTGCCTTTTTTACGAGCTGCACCCCGCCTCTGGAACTCTCTCCCCCCCCCCAACCACTCAGAGACTCACCCTCCCTCACTCTCCACTTTCAAATCCCACCTCAAAACCTACCTGTTCTCCCATGCATACAACCTCCCCTACCCCGAACCATCTCCCCTAACCCTGCCACTCCCCTCCCCCCCTGGACATTGCTGTGTTAATGTGTTCCACCGTTCGTTAACTCTGTGTTCGATGTGCTCATGTTATCTGTTGCTTGTTGTTTCTGTGTTTTCCGTTTTTCCCATATTGTCAGCGTCTTTGAGCCTCGGAAAAGCGCTTGATAAATATAATGAATTATTATTATTATCATGCACGCCCACACATGTGCATACTGTGGCATCCCCCTCTCCCAGTGGCCCGAAAAGCAGTGACCTTCAGGACAGGTACAGAGGCGCGTCGTGGAGCGCCTACCTACACCATCCCCTCGCACAGCTGCCCTGCATCGGGCCAGGGAGTGCCCCCGGGGCTAATCCTCGCAAGCGGGTGCACCTGTGCCTCAAGCCGGGCAGCAAGTAGCCTGCCCAGTTAACTCAGGCCGCAGAGCGTACACGCCGAGGAGATCCCCCCAGAGAAGAGCGAACAAACGGCCAGATTCTCCGAAGAGATCCTCTGAGGATCCTCCGGCGCGGAGTGGATGAGATCCCCAGAGGAGAGTGAACAAGATCCCCAGAGGAGAGTGCGAACGAGACGATCAAGAGCGAGAGAGTCGACACAGAGGGAGCGCACACACACCGAGGAGATCCCCTGAGAAGAGGGAATGACTTTGTGTGAAGACTCCCCGAGAAGTGTAGGAGAGAGAGCGGGACAGAGCCAGAGCGGCGAGGATGAGGCAGACCCGGTGACAGCCCCCCGGCGAAGAGCCCTCGGAAGGGACAGGGGTGAACCGGAACGAGCCGCGGAGTGAGACACAGAGAGAGAGAGAGAGAGAGAGTGGGAAACGCGACCAGAAGCAAAGAGAAGGAGAAGCAAGGTGAGCTACCGGCAATACCGAAGTACCGTTTTGCCGAAATCGTGTTCTGTTCTGACTCCCCAGTAACGGACCCCCCCGGGTGTGGCCAACCAGACAGTTGGAACCAGGGGTTGCCACAATACACACACACACACACACACACACACACACACACACATACAGTGGAGAGACAAGGAGCATGTGGCATACGCACCACTCCTCATATTGTATTTGTAGACCAAGGTATTTGAGCACTTGTGTCTTTTTCAAATCACTTTTGAGAAACCTTGAGGCCTACAGTACACTGTGGGCCATGCTGTAGAGTTTATACATATATATATATATATATATATATATATATATATATATATATATATTTATATACAGTAGGTTATAGAGGTTAGAATATATATATATATAGAGAGAGAGGTTATAGAGGTTAAAAACACCTCTCATTAGTCCTGGCTAAGGACACAGTCTCCCCTTAGAAACCTTAGGGGCAACTCAAATTTGATTCTGTCTCATCTTTTAGAAATATCACGGTTAAGATGGCCGTACGTACCTACAGTGTATCTTCATGAAAACTGGAGCCCTAGGTGTTGTAATCACAGGAGAGCACCCTACTAGTTTTTCTCGTCGTATTCACTGCCGAGTACACAAAGGGTCACCTCTGTGGTTTTTTTCTGTGGCATTTGGCTGTGACATACGTATTCAATTGCCAACTAACACGGATGATCTGGAAAAGCTTAATCTCCCACAACTAAATTCAGCTGATCACACGGGTCTTTGAAGAGCCATCGAAGCATTGTCAATTGGCACCATTGATATCAAGATCGGGGAGCGTCTCAGTTCATTCGGTGTGTAAATGCAAAATAACAGAAGGGAACAATTTTTCCAGGCTTGGCTCTGAAACATGCTTTTAATTTCACAAACCACTGCTTAGAGGTCCTCTCTACTCAGAGTGCTGAAACATTAATAAACGCTGTGAAATTAAAAAACGCAAAGTCGAGAGGAAAAAACAAAGCTCAAATGTCGAGAGGAGATTGGCCTCGCTCTCTCTCTCCTCCCATGGTTAGGTCGGCGGTGTAGTAGCAAACTATTTGTCATTACTCTTCGCTTTCTACCACGCTGTGAATTCATTACTTTCATTACTTTAGAAAAACACAATCAGCCTCCGCTAGTAAATACGGCATACATTGTATTTATTCTCTTTCAAGTGTTCATCCTTGCGAGATAAGAGGATCCCAAACCTACATGGGATAGATTTTTCTAGAATAAAATCAACATGCTGAGGCTACTGTATTCACTAAGCTTCACAGGGAGGCCAGCATGGGAGTAACGCCCAATTAGAACGACTACAGGACTTTACAACTGTACTGAGAACTCATTAGACTCATTATTATATTCATTATGAAATAATAATCCTCCTCAGAAAATATAAAGAACCTGATGTACAGTATGTACAGTATGTTCGCCTTCAGAATTTAATGAACCTAACATCTGTTGGCCTTCACTTTTCCCCAACAAAAGGAGCAAAGTACCAGAGGCCTGAATACCTGAATGCAAATACAAAGTATATAATATGGGAGCCAATTCAGACCGTATGCATGCACAGACGGTTGGGGATACAAGACGTGAACTGGCAGCCCACCCCTAGGATTCAGACCCTGCCTGCGTGTGTGTTGGCAGCGGAGACACATATATCATCTGTAATCTTACAGTCATACAGGGGAAGTGCTTGGTATTCACCTCTGTGATGAAGCAGAGCAGATTTAAAAGGTTAATGCTGCCCCTGAGAGCCCTGCGCCTCTGAATCACAAACACTTCCCTGACTGGAAACGATGTTCGAAACTCTATACGATTATTATAGGGCTAACATTGTACATTTGTACATTATGCCAACAGAAGATATGTCTACGAAGTATACCGTATATATCTATTTGGTATATGTGCCGTTACGTGGCTTATACTTCATATGTTTGGACACACCCATATTGTAATAACATATGACATCTTGGGGTGACTTATACAGTATGATGTATATGAATTATCGCTAAATATTAGTAAGAAAAGTGTATATTCTGACAAAAAGAACTTCGACAAAGCATACTTCCTGTAGAGGCTTTGTAATGTGTTTTAAATGGATATTAGAAGAAAAGGGTATGTTTTAACAAAGGGAAGCAGGGCATACTGGAAAGTATTCAAATAAGCCCTGCCCTTCTCATGCAATATCACTTCATATCGGACAAATATCACTGGTTTCCATTACGTACCATGATTGCATGATTGTCGATACCTGACAACTGATCAGCTCATGAGAGCTTCCCGTAGTACTATCAAGCCTTGTCAAGAATCCAATTTATCATGTTTCTGTTCTGAAGCTGTGATGTCTAAAGGTTAATTGCCCAAACAACACAAAGTTTCCAAGTAAAGTAGTAGCCTATTTTTGCTACAGAATGGCTAGTTCTAAAATCCTCCTGCAACCTAATTATAATTATCTGGTAGAACAACAGCTAGAGGCCTGGGGCTGCAGAAATGAAAAACTCTGAAATTCTCGGGACCCCAGAATACTCCAAACTGCCCCAAAATATAAAGAAACACCACAGATAACTCCAACCTCACTCCTGAGTTAAACAGCTTGCCTTACTGTGTAGCCTACAGTGCATTGGGAAAGTATTCAGACCCCTTCACTTTTTCCACATTTTGTTGTGTTATAGACTCATTTACCCATTTACCATTTTACCATTTACCATCTACCTTTCCATCCCTGCTTACATGTTCCATTTACAACATATAGGAATCGTACCGCATTTTCACTCATCTTTTACATGTTGGAGACCTTAATAGAATAAGTGATACATGTTCTGCATGTCGACATGCTGTATGTGACACGCTCTAGTCGTCAACCAATCAAAATGTTCAGACTTTTCTTTTGAAACACGGAACTACGCTTCAACATGGTTGAGAATCACAACACAAACTCGCTAAGTCAAGCCAAAATAATGCAACTAAATGGATTCTGTGAGTAATAACACTCCTTTACATTGTTAGCAGGCTCACAAAACAAGCTGTGTTAGTTGACGTATAGCGATGTGTCGTTGATTTTCAACAACGCGGAAATGTATTCACACGTTTCGAAAGAAAAGTCAGACCGTTAAATAGGATGCCGACATGCGGACCAAATGCTCAGACTGTGTCACATATCTGATCACACAAATGATCAGACTGTGTCACATACTCCGCTCTTTAATGTCACCCATGGCCGTCGGTGCAATTACCAGCTTATTGGTTACGGTACTCCATCAATTATTCCTTCAGTGTTGTGAAGATGTGCTGCGGAGAGAGAGAGAGGATGAGAGGATGAGCCCAGCTGACAGAAGGTCAAGGCCAATGGAATGATGAGGTGGTGGGCTCGGAATAGTGTGTCACACACACTCTATCTCTCACTCAATTAAGTGAATACACACACATACGCGCACACACACACATGTACGCACTGTGGCAACCCGCTCACCGACGCCCCTAAGCCGGGGGCGGAGTACGATGGACAGCGCCCCGAGCCCCTAGGCAGAGTGATCGACAATCGCTACTATCCGCTCGCACAGCTGGACCGCGTCCGACAACCACCACAGCGGCGAGCGCGGGCTCGTTAGCCGGACGTGGAACAGCTGTGCCAGCGGAGGGGGAGACAAGATAGAGAGACCTGGCATACCGTCATCGGGGGGAGGCATTTTCAGTACAGGGCACAACGCCGGATGGGTGAGGACCGCTGTGCGGTGAGCAATACTCTGTGTGGAAGTTTATAATAACGTGTCTTTGTGTGACCAGACCCAGACGACCTGAGGGGAGAACCCCGATAACCGGAGCTTGAGTGACGACGAGACGAAGACTTACAGAATAGCCGGAGAGAGATACAGGACCCCCCCCCCCACACACACACACACACACACACACACACACACACACACACACACACACACACACACACACACACACACACATACACATACGCACATACAGACACTTGCACTGTTTAATGCATAACATTGACACCTGGTCATATGTACTCAAATAGAAAATACACATTTGATTAAAACATGTGCAAATGCATATACCACTTCACAGAAGAGATAACACACACACGCACACACACACTTGGTATTCCGCTCACACTTCATTGAGGCAAGGTTAGAATTAGAGTAACACAGCTCAATTAAGGGGTGCCCCAGACGTTAGACACCCCCACCGCCCCCCCGCTGGTACCAGTTGACCAGATGGTCTCATTCCTAAAAACATAGCCTGCTAGCTGTGATGTTGAAAGACACAGATTAAACAGAGATTAAACTTGAATCGCTACATAGCGAAAAGCATACACTCACTGAACACGTTATTAGAAACACTACTTATACCGGACGGGGCCTTTTGCTCTCCAAATAGCCTCAATTCTGAAACCAGTTTGAGATGACTTTTGCTTTGTGCCATGGTGCGTTATCATGCTGGAAGTAGCCAATCGAAAATAGGTAAAGTGTGGCCATGCAGGGATGTTGCACGTGGTCAGCAACAGTACTCAAATAGGCTGTGGCATTCAAGCGATGATTGATTTGTATTAACGGGCCCAATGCGCGGCAAGAAAACATTCCCACACCATTACACCACCTGCATGAGGGAGAAGGTGTACAGGTGTTCCTGATAAAATGTTCAGTGAGTGTACATCCTCTAAGGCGCATCTTCTAAGCTATGCGACGCTTAGAACAATATGTTGTGGCTGTTGTTCTTTTTCTCTCTCCCTAATTAGGCGGTCCAGGGGACAGACAGAACAGATGTTGGGTGTAATAGGATGGACAGATGTGTGGTTAAGTAATGCATAGGAATGACGATAATTACTTTTTAACAGAAGTGCTGAGCATACAAAGTGAAACAGAAAACCAATTAATAACTGTTACAAACAGTGAGCGGATCTCTTGATCCTCTCTTGATCTTGATGTAAAATGGTAGTCAAACTATTCGGTTGTTAAGTCTGACGTCAAACGTGACGTTTTGCAATTTCCGGGTCCAAACCAGAAATTCCCTGCACCATCGTACCAGTGTACTACAGCGGTAGAATGGCAGTTCAATCGTTTTTTAGACTCGGATCTATTCTTACAACAAGGGACACAGGACTTTCCTGTTTTTTCCCATATTTGTCAGCGTCTTTGAGCCTCGGAAAAGCGCTAAATAAATATAATTTATTATTATTATTACTGAGGCATTTTGAAGACAGCGCCTCAGCCAACTTTGGACCCGGAAACACGTTACGACTTAACAACCGAATAAGCATATAGAACTAAGAGTTGTATACGGAACCAAAACAATGTTCTACGCTTTGATACTGTGCATGACGAGGTGAGAGGTTCTGAGAGATGACACCTTGACGAGTCACCAGCACTTCAGGTATTTGTCATTGTATTAGCAATTCTATTTTATCAACATAGTAGTATTTCCTTAGAATGGTGTGTTGGTACCAGTGGGCAATCATTTTAAATGTACTCTGTTCCTTTTTTCATTACAGCTTTGATGCCCAGATGGGATGGAAAGGAACTACACCGAAGTCCCACTAGATGCTTTATGGACTATAATGATGAATGCATACACACAGACACAACATTATTATTTGTTACCATTCTATTATTGTATTGCTTTTTTATTTATTTTGCTGCTGCAATGTCGACTGGAACTGAAGCCATAAAAATGTTACTCTTGTACTTGTATAATGGGATGTAATAAACTTTTGGCCCACATGGCAATAAAAAAATCATGAATCTTGAACTATTATTATTATTTAGCAATTTAAACATGTCAGTCCTGCAAGTTTGTTTCCTGAGGGTTAGCTGACAACCCCACTGACAGATGACAGGTAGATAATGACAGGTAGTGTAATGGGGGAGTGGTTGTCTTGAGGGAGTGATTAGGGTGGAGTTAACCAGCTATTGTTCCCACCCATTACCTGTGAAAAGTGTGAAAACTTTGAGGGGGATTTTCTCTCTTAGTTGATTTGAGGTGTACCAACATTCAACCATGTATATCTTCTTCGACTTTGTTTCAATGATTCAATATTTCAATGTATGACCCATCATTTGAAAGCTTACAATCTTTCATGCCCTTTCATAATCTGTCAAAAACTGAAAAATTACATTGGCCTTGAGGTCTTTTTTTTACCAGACCCTGTCACATTGGTCTAAAGTAGGTGAATCATCAATACATCAGTCGTTATAAGAACAACAACTCTATGCTAGGACCAGGGGCCATTGGCAGTCACAATGCTAGAACATGGAAAGGTTATTTTTATTTTGTATTGTTATTTACAGCAGAGAAACTGTATAGGGAGGTAGTGGGGATGAAGAGGTCTTTAGGAGGGACAGTCAAGATCTAGCCTGAAGAGATGGGTTGTCAGTCTACGCCGGAAGTTAGTTAGTGACTCCTGTGAAGTCCTGATCGCAGTGGGAAGCTTGTTCCACGACCGCGGCGGCAGGACAGTGACAAGCTGTGACCGAATAGCACAACCGCTGTGTCCTCGTAGAGGTCGGCCAGCCGAGGTGGAACATACGAATACAACGTATGTTGTTGAACTTACCTACCATGAACTGCAACATGAACAGCTTTGCTTCCTAAATAAATGGTTTAGACGGTGACTTGAAGTTATACCGATTAACTAAGATGAATTATCATTTTTGCTAATAATTTATTCATGTATTCATTGATCGCTTAGTAAACATTCATACAATTAACAAATGCTTAGTAGATTAATTCTATTCTATTCCATGTTGAGTGTTGTTAATTACGGTACCCTTATTGTAAAGTGCAATAAACAGGAAAAATAAAAACGGAAAAAGAAGAAACATGACAAAATGATGTCTGATTCTTCAACTGTGATCTGCAACTTGGTCTATCGATAGATTTGTCCCGGCAATAACAGTCTTATTAGTGGAGAGAAGACATTTGAGAGTGCCACTGTGTCTGACCTACTTAAGGGGGATCTAAATATACTCTAGTACTATAAACACTCACATTTCACTCTTCACTAATCACAGTGAAGCCCTTTGATGATGCTCACTCAGAAATCCCACTGCAGTACAATCAGATAAAAGACTAATATCTCATTTATTTAATCTCTCTCTGTAACAACATACAAATACACTCACATGATCTTGAACTCTCAAACACATCCCTCTCTCCCGCTCTCTCTCTATCGCTCTCTCTCTCTCTCTCTCTCTCTCTCTCTCTCTCTCTCTCTCTCTCTCTCTCTCTCTCTCTCTCTCTCTCTCTCTCTATCGCTCTCTCTCTCTCTCAATCGCTCTCTCTCTCTCTCTCTCGTTATATGTCATTCTCACCATACATTGGCACATGCATGTGTGCAAACAAACACATGCACTTACGCACATGGACACAGATAAGATCTTAATGAGCAACTAACAGCTAACAGGGGGCAACCGTGGGGTTAGTGGTGTCTAATTAGTGAAGGATCGGTTTCCTGGACTTCATCCACTTTCTGGTAGCTGGTAGCAGTGGACTTGAAAAGGGGGAGCATGAGACTGCTTATCTGGGAGTACATGAGTGAAACAGACAGGCTTCAAAGGTTAAACACGTTATTGATGATTTGTATCTAATTTGGAGCCTAAAGCTCATCCTAATCAACAGCATCAGAGATAATTATATTACGTCGCATTAGAAGCATGGCCCCTACACAGCGAGGACAATCTCAGTACTCACTACGTACTGTAGTAGTTTGCCTGTACTGTAGTGTGGAAGACCAATGATTATGAGCTGATGATGATGATGATAAAACGCATCAAACATCATAATTATGTTATGGCATAATGTCACTCTTGCACTCGTTAAAAAATGGTGTGAATTCAATACAAAGGATCAGTGATCACAATATAATATCAGTGGTGTTACCATCACTGATATTAGGCTTTCGAAGCTTCTGATAGGCTAATTGACATCATTTGAGTATTTTAAGGCCAACCTTAAAACTCAGTGCCTCTTTGCTTAACTTCATGAGAACATCTAAATAAATCATCTCTAAGACCCCAGAAAATAAATTGTGGACCTTCACAAGCTCATCCTTGGGAGCAATTTCCAAATGCCTGGAGATACCACGTCCATCTGTACAGAAAATAGTACGCAACTATAAACACCATCGGACCACACAGCCTTCATACTGCTCTAGGAGCGTTCTGTCTCCTAGAGATGAACGTACTTTGGTGAGAAAAGGTGCGAAAAGTGTGAATCAATCAATAGGGGTGGAGAAGGTATAGCCACCGTCTAATGACCGCACGGTTGGCAGATCGGCGGTTCGAGCACCGGCTGGCTACATGTCGAAGTGTCCTTGGGCAAGACACTGAACCCCAAATTGCTCCCAGTGAGTGGGCCGGCTCCTTGCATGGTAGCTTGCCGCCATTGCTGTGTGAATGTGTGTGTGAATGGGTGAATAAGAGGCCGTTGTAAAGCGCTTTGGATAAAGGCGCTGTATAAGTACAGTCCATTTACCATCCCAGAACAACAGCAAAGGACCTTTCGAAGATGCTGGGACAAACGGGTACAAACAAATCTATACCCACAGTAAAACGAGTGCTCAAACATAACCTGAAAGGCAGAAGCAACTGCTCCAAAACGGCCATAAAAAAAAGCCAGACCACGGTTTGCAACTGCACATGGGGACAAAGATATTTTTGGCCATACTGACCCTTGTTATGTTTGGAGGAAAAAAAGGGATGGCTTGCAAGCCGAAGAACACCATCCCTACGGTGAAGCGCGGGGGGTGGCAGCATCATGTTGTGGGGGTGATTTGCTGCAGGAGGGACTGGTGCACTTCACAAAAAGATGTCATTATGAGGAAGGAAAACGATGTGGATGTATTGAAGCCACATCTCAAGACATCAGCCAGGAAGTTAAAGCTTTGTCGCAAATGGGTCTTCCAAATGGACAATGACCACAAGCACGCTCCCATAGTTGTGGAAAAAATGGCTTAAGGACAACAAAGGTATTGGAAGTGGCCAAGATAATGTCCTGACCTCAATCCTATAGAAAATGTGTGGGCAGAATTGAAAAAGTGTGTGCGAGCAAGGAGGCCTCCAAGCCTGACTCAGTTACAGCAGTTCTGTCAGGAGGAATGGGCCAATAATATATAATAATATTCCACCAACTTATTGTGGGAAGCTTGTGGAAGGCTACTGTCGTATATTTTCTACTATATATATCCTATTTTCTAGTGTTGTGCAATGGTTCTTGTAATCTGACCAGCCCCTCGGACTTGGGGCTGTGGTGACATCACAGGGGACGGCCCTCATGGCCATCTGGATAAGGTGATAGGCTATGACCTGTGACTGTATTTGCATAAGAGGGAGGGATCTAGGAAACTAGGGAAAACCAGCGAGGAAGGGAGGAAGCGGCCTCTTTTTGTCACCAGGCCCCAGCTTAAACACGTGTATGTATAAATCTGTTTGTAACTCGGATTAAATCATCTTAAACTCACTAGCTGTTGTTTGATTCATAACCAATAAGAATACACGACAATGATGGCGAGCTAGCCAGGAGTCCAAAAAAGGAAATCTACGTTTGAAAACTTAAGCTCAAGCCACAGCTCTAAAGACGGTAAGAATTAAAATAGCGCTATTTTTCTGTTTAAACCGCTAGGGGCGCGTGTGCAACAGCTGGGTTTTCAAACAATTTCTTTGTGACTAAAACAACCTTAAAGTAAAGTCTTATTGGAATAGAAACACACTTTTCATAATCTTTAAGCTGGGGTTGGTGAGAGCCGGACTTTGAAGTCCGTTTTTGTAAATATACGATTAGATTGGTATATTGGTGATATAGGGCTGAATTTGGTAATTCGCTTTTTTATGTTAAGATATTAGTTGTGTAACTAATAGCGGTATTACGGAATATCGTGAGTGTGTGTGTAGAATTGTGTTAAGGTGTAAATGGACGGGGTAGTCTATTTTGTATTGTAGCAGTGAAAAAAACATATGAGCAGAACTGTAGACGCCATTACTCTTTGTCTGTGTGAGAGGACGCCGTTGTGTGGGCGGCCATTTGCAGTGTACTGTCGGCGGAGTTTAGACGCCATTTGCATTTAGACGCCATTTGCAGTGTGTCAGAGAGTCCATTCTTAGACGCCATTTGCAGTGTGTCAGAGAGTCCATTCTTAGACGCCATTTTTCTTTGTCCTTGGGGAAGGACACACACAGAGGCCATCTCTGTGTGGGAAACGTGAATACATTGTAGTGATTCAAAGATAGGAAGATAGTGAATTGATCATTGGGGTATTTTAAAGTAGTTTAAAGTTTAAGCAATGTTATGTTGTAAAGATTGATCTGGGAGTCCACAGCGGGTTTTTCCCCCAGAAGGACAAAGACTAGCCCCTCCTTCCCCTACTCCATTTTTACACGGAGGCGCTGGCGCATGCGCAATCGATACGCAAGTCGGTTACTTGGCGCCGCCTGCTGGACGAAATACGACAATACATTTTAAAACACTAAATCCTCAGGGAGATACAGCTGAGGTCGATGAAACAGTCCGATACATTAATAAATAGATGGTTATAAATGATTGTAATGTATTACATTAATTTAATTAATTTAATTAATTACAAATTGATTGAATTAATTATTCAGATCATTTTATTTCTCTGTTTTCACAAAACTTTGATCAATTGTTTTGTGACAATCTAATGATATGTTGATAATAGCTAATTGACTTCACAGGTTTACATCAATGGAGTGTCAATGAATAATTCTAACTAATCATTCATTCTTTTCCAAATAACAAGTCGATTTCTTTACAGGTTATAATTAATATTTGTAATTTACATCTTTTATTTTAGTTAGGTCATTTCCACAGTGTTTGATTAAGGAATAGCAGAATAGTACATATTTGATAGTTGAGCAGTAAAAGGGTTTTTGTGGATCGGTGAATACTTAGGTGTGACCAGCTTTTGTGATTTAATAATTGTGTTGACCAGAACTGTAATTAGTATTGAATGAGTAATTAAGTGACACATTCATAAACAATTAGGAAACACATTTAAGTATAAAGTACTTACACAGAGATTAGATTTAAGTTAATACTGCACTGACATACACAAGAGGCAAGTCTGTTATTCTGGAGTTGCAGGGTTTTTGTGGGGATGGTTAATACAGTTATATTGGACTAGCATTTGTTTAGCAAACAAGACAAAATAAGGTGGGTTGTAAGAAGCGTACACCTTATCTAATATAGAATATTGTCAGCATATTGAACAAGTAGAATGGGGTCGAATTCCACGAAGCTGTTAAAAGATATTAGTGAACATCGTGGAATGTTGGCTACGTTATCCCCTATGGCTGTAGTGGAAAAAATGAATCCTCTTGTTAGGGAAATTAGCAAAATGTCTACGAAATGGAATAGCCGTTGGGCATACATTGAACAGCCGTGGCCGAAAGAGGGCAGCATTAATTTACAATTAATTGCAACATTGGAAATACTTATCAATGGGCACAAAGCACATCAAAGAGGAAAGATTAGATCAGAGAAACGCAAGTTAGAGTTAGCTATTTTAGATCTATTTAAGGTAGAGGGACAGAAAATAGCTCAGTGTCCTGCCTCCAGTCCCCCTCCATATGCTAAGGCACTGGAGGATCATTCCCAGAAGAAGAAGAAGGAGCCAAGGGGAAAAGGGGACGACAGGAGTGACGAGGAAGATGACAGCGAAGATGGCAGTGCAGACTCAAGTGATGACGACAATGCAGATGGAGGCTACGACGCGCAGGTCAGGAAGATGATAGCCACAGCCGAAAGGAAAGGTGGGAGAAGACGCCCGGAGAAAGAGGGAGATTGTCACCGAATGTCATCAAATACATTAAAGAACTGTCCAGTGCTGATTCGGGGTAACAAGATGGAATATCATCCGTGGCATCATACAGATTTGTCTGAAGTGATCGAGAAACTCCCAGTTCTTCAAGAGGGAGGACATTCGTGGACGCGAGAGGTCGACGTGATACTGACAGGAACGCAGGTCGCGATGGGAGACCTGAAAAGACTCTTAGCTTTTATTGCAGGATTGGATACAATGCAGGAAATATTGATGAAGGCAGGACTTCATAGATATATCAATACATCAGTTTATGATCCAGAGCTCTTCGCAGCAAACAGAGGCAGGCTGTGGAAAGCAATCAGAGAGACCTACCCTACTCACATTCACCCAGACAATATCATTGTGAAGCCACTGGGGGGGGATGAGAATCCCAGGGGTTATATTGCCCGTATGCACTCTCAATGGAGAAGTGTGACAGGGAAAGACGCTGAAGATAACCCCTTAGAAAAATCCATAATCAGGGAAAAAATACAAGAAGGGCTTCCTACCCCAGTTAAGGATAAGCTAGCAGAAGTGGTGGGGCTACGACACATGAACAAAGCTGTTTATATAGACCACGTATCTCATCAAGTTGAGTTATATCGAAAGAACATTCAGATACAGAAGGCACGAGACGAAGAATCCCTCAGAATATTGACTCATTTGCAATTGACTGAAAGCGAGAGAAACATAGAGGGAGTGCAGGCTTTAGCCCCACAGCAACAGCCACCTGGAGTGCAGACTGCTACTTACCAGTCCTACTCACAGGGGCCACAAGGGGGGTATCCTGCTACTTACCAGTCCTACCCACAGGGGCCACAAGGGGGGTATCCATACCCACAAGGGCCACCAGGGGTGCAAGCGGTTCCATACCAGAGGTACACACAGCCTGGCCAAGGACCACCACCAGGGGGATGGACAGCAGCAGGGAAGGAGATGCTAGAACCATGCCAATGTGACCAGAATGGACATCTAGCCTGTGCCTGCTGCAACAGGCCCCAGGGGGGCGCAGGGGGGAGCCAAGGAGGAGGATATTGGCCCCCTACTACACCTGCTCCAGGAGTGATGAACCCTTACGGAGGCCCAGCAGCTGGCCTATAGGGGTGCCCGGAAGATCCGAGTGGGAGGTGCCAGCTGGTGGTGACACAGAAGCCTGAAGGCGCCACGCACCTCCCTATGTCTAGAGAATATGTGAAGACAATCGGATTTGAGGGAATTAAACAGCTGATTCCTACAACTGAGCTTGTAGACTTAGAGTACAAGGGACAGAGAGCAACTCTGTCAACGCTTGTGTCAGAACACACGCCAACAGGGCTGCTAGGGAGAGATGCTCTATGCCAATTGAACTGTACAGTAAAATGCACACCTGACGGATGTCAGGTGACGATGCCATCCGGTGTTCAGATTCCATCGACAGCCAGAGTGATTAAGCATAGAACAGACCTACAAGCTTTGCCTTTAAAGGGAGCTGATATAGAATATTGGGTTGATGGGTCTTGTTACGGGGTAGGAGAAACTTTGTGCGCTGGGTATTCCTTAGTTAAAGCACAGAATTCAAAGTTTATTGTAGAACAGGCTGAGGCAGTTCCTCAGCCTTGCTCGGCTCAGTTGGCTGAATTGATTGCCCTCACAGAAGCATGCAACTTGGGAACCGGACGGAGAGTGACAGTGTACACCGACTCTGCCTATGCACATAATGTTTGTCATTTTAATGGAGCTGTATGGAGGGGGCGGGGTTTTAAGAGAACTGATGGTACGCCTATACAGCATCACGCACAGATCATGAAGCTGTTACAAGCCATGATGAAGCCAAAGGAATTAGCTATAGTGAAGTGTGCCACACACAGGTCTGACTCATCACATGTCACACAAGGTAACAGGGCTGCAGAGGATGCAGCCAAAGCCATTACAGGAGCAGACAAGGCAGGTAAAGGTCTTCTGGTCACACATGAAAAGCAATTACAGGGCATGGTCACACTTGAGGATTTATTGATGTTACAGAGTAGAGTAACTACGTTAGACAAGAGCGTTTGGCTAGCAAGGGGGGCAAGTCAGGATGACACAGGTCTATGGAGGAATCATGAGGGGTTGGTTGTAGCACCCTCAGATTTATTAGGCATGTTAATACAGGAAGCCCATGGATTAGCACATGTGGCTAGGGGGGAGGTAAGACGCAAGATCACCAAGAAATATGGGTTTTGGAGTCCATATTTGATGGAACAGATTGACCATGCTTTAGGTCAATGTGGGGTCTGTTGGAGAAACAACATCAGAGTGGGTACACCAGTGGTGTTTGGGCATATCCCTACCCCAATAGGGCCACGGGTGGTGGACAGGGGGGTGGATGTACAGAGTAGGCAGGATGTTGTGCCAACAGGTGCCGAGGTCCCCAGAGAACCTGAGAAGGAGGAGCTACGAGGAGATGCTGTGGTGTTGCCAGAGCCAGTGGCAATGCCAGTGTTACAGCCAGTGACATTACCGGCAGTGCCTGAAACCGAGGGGACAGCGGAAAGCTGTCCAGATGCCAATGAACCAGAAACCAACGAAGCAGAGAGTGTTGACAGTCTGGAGGTCCAGCCTGGGGGTGTCCAAAGCCTGGACACCTGTGCTACTGGGGATGCTGGCGAGTGCCTGCACCATGCTTCAGATGATGCTGAGGGCGACTCCCCAGACCTTGATCAGCGTGGGAGGGGACCAGGCGGCTGCCTTAACCTCAATGACACTGACGGACGACGACCAGTTAGGAAAAGATTAAAGACTATGAATAGGGTAGTGAAGCAGCAGATCAAAGGGAACGACGGGAATGGACAGCAGATGATAGCATGGCTGGAAACGGTCTTAGGGGCATGGGAAACTTATTTTGCCAAGATAGGAGCACCTATTATAGCAGACATGATTTTTGACTTTCTTAGAAGGCAGGGCCTCATTGACTGTTTTTGGAAAATCAGTCACTCAGTCCACGTTAATGAACTTTTCAGAAGACTAGTCCTCACCTGAGGTGAAGATCTATGCATTAATGCATTCCCTTTGTCCTATGCTTACTGTTGGAGAATTATGTGCTATGATAACTGAATGTCATTATTTGTGTATTGTTTGTTTGTTTCTATATCGTGTGATTGAGGTCAGTTGAGAAGTGATGTGGTGGTTATACAAAGCTAGGAGAGAGGTTCTGTTCCTAGCGCAACGAAAATGGAAAGCTCCTGACTATGGAAGTGTTATCAATCTGAGACAGCGGTAAAGGCTGTTCTCCAACTGGGTACAAGTGCTAGTAACCTCTGACCCCGACGCTTCAAGGACAAAGAAAACATCGGTCGTTGGAAGTTTCTGTATTGATTTGTGCATGATAAACTGTGTTTAGTTTAATTGTGATTGTTATTTTCAAAATTCTTTTTATTATTGGTTGTTTTCTATTTTTTGTTTATGATATCTTTGGTTCCTAATACTGGTCCTGGGTTGGTCTGTGTTATTGTGCTTCTTGTGTTGTGTGTTGGTGTAGTTTTTCTGTTTGTTGTTGTTTCTTTAAAAAAAAAAAAAAAAAAAAATATATATTTTTTATTTTTTTATTTTTTTTATGTGGGGTTTTGTGTTTTTGTTTTTGTTTTATGGTAGTTTAGTTTCGGAACACCCTCTGGGTGGTCCGAGGGGGGATGTGTCGTATATTTTCTACTATATATATCCTATTTTCTAGTGTTGTGCAATGGTTCTTGTAATCTGACCAGCCCCTCGGACTTGGGGCTGTGGTGACATCACAGGGGACGGCCCTCATGGCCATCTGGATAAGGTGATAGGCTATGACCTGTGACTGTATTTGCATAAGAGGGAGGGATCTAGGAAACTAGGGAAAACCAGCGAGGAAGGGAGGAAGCGGCCTCTTTTTGTCACCAGGCCCCAGCTTAAACACGTGTATGTATAAATCTGTTTGTAACTCGGATTAAATCATCTTAAACTCACTAGCTGTTGTTTGATTCATAACCAATAAGAATACACGACACTACCCGAAACATTTGACCCAAGTTAAACAATTTAACGGCAATACAACCAAATACTAACTGAGTGTATGTACACTTCTGACCCACTGGGAATGTAATGACATAAATAAAAGCTGAAATAAATAATTCTCTCTACTATTATTCTGACATTTCACATTCTTAAAATAAAGCAGGGATCCTAACTGACCTAAGACACAGAATGTTTAGGGAAAGGGGAAAGGGATTAAAAGTTTGTCATTGCACAGACTACAACGAAATGCATTCATGCTCTAGAGCAGGGGTCCCCAAACTACGGCCCGCCCCCACACTTGGACCGGCCCTTTGAACAACGTCAATTTTCTACAGGCGTTGCACTCGGTGGATTTCTGTCATTTCTGACTGCAATAGCGGCACTGCGCCGACGTGGTGGCGGGGGCGCTGTTTCGCAAATAAGTTATCTTTAGTTTTTGCTAGTGAAATAGCTGATAGTTGATGTTGACTGCTCAAGGAGAATACATATTTGAAAGTACAGAATGCCTGAGAGCCTTATATTGCATTATATTACATTATATTTTGATCATCTGGTGCCTGAATATTGTGTTTTCCTTTGCATAAATAATGACATTTCCACCATAAATTGATGCAGAAAGGTCACAAATTGGTGCATATCAATTCACCAGAATGGTAGAAATTAAGTGTTTGATGCTCGTTTAAGGACCCCCAGACAGCCCTGCTTCATGGGTCCCCCCGTGTATGATGAGGGTCCTCCCTCATGTATCAGACTGTAAAACTGATTATATTTCATTGACATATCACTATAGGTATAAATTCCATCCAAATTCAACTGTTTAGACTTTGTTTGCATCCACCAGTGCTCTCCTGCGCGCAATTGCTTTGCGCAACCGCCTCCATTTCACTCCGTTCCATATTATTTTATGTTAGAGACCGACCCAGGCCCCCCATCACAGAAAGGAAAAATGATGTGGCCCTCACAGAAAAAAGTTTGGGGACCCCTGCTCTAGAGGGGGCGTCTAGGCAACGGGTCACAGCCATTGAAGGCGACCCTGGAACAATTAGGAGTTCAGTGCCTTGCTCAGGAACACTTGGACACGTGGCCAGCCGGGGATTCAAATGGTTATTTCTTATTATTATTTATTGAAAAGCATGTCAAATGGATCTACAGGGGTGCCTCTTTGTATCAAAGCATGGAACCTTTATTTTAGCTCCATATATAACTGTTAGTTCTAACAGTGAATTAAATGGTAATCATCAGTCATTAGGGGGCATGAGTTATGAGTTAATGAGTTGGCTAACAAACCCACACATCGACTGTATGAAGGATGAGAGTGTCATGTTAAGCGTGACATAATCATCACTGCTTTAAACGCTTCTCTGCCAATCACAATGCTCGCACAAAGTTAATTCAATACACATTATGAAACAATGCAATGGAACAATTGTCCCAGCAATCAGTCCATGTTTGTCAAAATACGCACACACAGACCCTAAAAACAATATCTCATATTCTTAAATAGTATCCACAGACGGATTATAGAAATAAAAAAACAAATAATACTGTATATTATAATCCTTCTTTTGTCCTCTCTTAATTCTGGCCATCGTTTGACTTTCAAAGGAGAGCAGTGATTCGTTCTCATGGTTGACATACGGCACAATGAGGAAAAAATGCACATTACTCAAGGAAAATATTAGTTTTCACTCAATCAAAGGGGTTGTTTCACTATGCATTACTGGAGAGAGCACTCAGAGCAATAAAAAGTCATCTACAAAGTTACCTCAGACTCGACAGTTGGTGGATTAAAGAGGGATAATGTTTCGAATCTACTTTTTTCCTCAATGTTTAGAATTAAGCCTGCACTTTTTCTTCTTAAGTTATTTGATGATAGGATTTGGTGATGTTGTTATTAGCTTGCAAAGTTATACAAGTTATACAAGTTATTATTAGTTATACAAGTTATACAAGTTATTATTAGTGTTATTGATGTAACACCTCCCACCCCTCCCTCCCTGTTGTCTCGTGTCCCCCCCAGTAATCTTGTTTTCAATCATTGTTCTATTCTGTAATCTTGTTTTCAATCATTGTAAAGAGCTTTGAGTTGCATCCGTGTACGAAAGGCGCTATACAAATAAAGTTTCACTTCACTTCACTATTTATCAATGGAATTTGACAGAGCTGAGAGACGAGACATAGGCCATTTGTAAACCTACAGTGAAAAGGAAATCAGTCATTGGCCAGTGAAATCAATTGGAAGTCCTTGGCAGGCCAATGCAAACCCCTGCTTCCAGTACACGACTGAAGAAAAAAAAATCGCTTATATTCTCATCCATTCCATAAGTCCTTAAGTTTATGTTCTACAAGCATCTGTCTATGATCTGTCACATATATTACCAGACCCCCACACCAGCACTGATGTTCTCAGATCTGCCAACACATGGCCTTTAGCCACAAGCTCCGCCACTCCATCCACATGTTATACTGATCTCGTTAAATAGAGACTGGAGCCTCAGCAGAAAAAAATACCAAAGTCCTGCAAACCTCTATGCTTCTGTGCTGGAATGGTGAAATCTCATCATACAATAAGAAGGAAAAGAATGCACCATAACCTCTGACCCCTCTGGCCCTCTACTGAAGGAATCTGTCAAAGATTCTTAACACTAGAACAGCCGTGCCTTTTTTACCTACTAAAAGAGCCGCCTCTTTACAATGCTCAAGCTGCTATTTACACACAACAACCACTAGTTGGCCGCTTGTAAATTAGCCTGCTTCCTACACAGAAAAACGGCAAAATAGCTTTATACTAGCTTATCCTGATGTGATTTGGAAACTGTAAGGATACTGGGTGGTAGAACACACATACTGTATCTAGGAAAAGTCATGAAAGGAGGGTCCTGAAATGTGATCGAGTGCAAAGATATAACACTTTTTGTTACTCACAGGGGTCAAATGACCCCTCATGGCTGATCACTAGAACCTGGACAAACCTATGGACATTACAATATCTGTGTGTTTTAGCTAGGAAGCCTACTCTTCTGCATAGAGGCAGCACAGCGAGGCTAGGAGATATGAGGAGAACGAGAGCACTGAGAAAAGGTGAGAGAAGAGAAGGCCTGCGAGCATCAGGAAGGTGCATCTGTGACCCAGATGCTCGATAAATGATAGTTTAGATATGGATGTAGCTCCAGGAGGGAGCATTTACAGTATGTTCAGATGATGTCTCTCATAACTATCCGACTACAGCACCAGCCCCTCGTGGAGCAAAGTACTGCGTGTTCCCTTTTCTACCTGTTAGGTGAGTTTGGTGATGGGTGGATCGATTCATGTTAAGGATTGGCGAGAGAGAGTTCCCTCGACGCGGGCCCGCCCGCCCTGTATTCACCAAGCCTCTCAGAGTACTACTGATCCAGGATCAGTTTTGCCCTTTCGGATCATAATAAAATGAGGTTATATGGATCAGTGGGAAAAAAACGTCATGCTCTGGATCCTTCTTGAACCATAATTGAGATCTGGTATATTATCTACCTTGGAAATGCCCCAACATTTGCATATAATAGGATATAAGGCTTCATCCAAAAAGGATATGAGTGTGTGTGTGATGAGGGGGGCCTGGACTGGGGGGACACGCCTCAGCGTGTGCTTTTAGTGCCTCCATCCATCTTCCCACTTACTTAGGCAAGAACTAGCTAGCTCCTCTTTCCATGATACAGACTTTTACCCCGCTCCAACGGATGATGGGAAATGCTTCATTACCAAAAAGAGAGTATGAGTGTCAGTACCATCTGAGGCAGATAGCGGAGTCAGCGCCTCATTTGCATCGGGGGGGGGGAGGGGAGTTTCGAGTGTCTCCTCAGACCCCCGCGCTCACATCTAAAGGCGACACTTTCCCCCTGGGTAAGTTCACTATAGACGATGCAAGGACTGAGAAAGAGACGGAGGGGGTGGGGGGTGGGGGGGGTTGAGGTCCAATCCCAGTGGCGTTAACTCCAGATCTCCTCAGACAGACTGCAGGGAACAACAGGGATATGTTACCTGGAGCACTTCCCCCCGTGTGCTGTTGATACTGCCGCTGACACACAGTCCTCTGATGTCAAAGCTACGTGTCCGCTTGGTCGATTGATAAGACTTAATCTGTCCGAAGCAGTGACTGGCCTCTCTGTGAAGTGTGCGTGTGTGTGTGGGTGTGTGTGGGGAGGATGGGCGGGCTGGAGGGTAGACAGCATGTCCACTTTAAGGTACAGGATCAGAGTCAAATGGAGGGCAAAGCTAACAAAGGTAACAGTTGGCATCTATATGGGTCCCAACCCCTCTTCTATGATTCCTGTCTTCTCCTCTGGGTCCCTCATGGTAGGCATGAGCAAGATTGCAACTCAGTTTAATGGTTGCAGGGTAAACTGTCTGTCATAACACAATTAATATGAAAGGATGTTGTTATTATCTCTGCACGGCTCAGTAGCAAACGTGTCACTTCCATTAAAATCCGCGGGGACGGAGCGCATATCTCCACGGAACGCCACCGTCTTATGATAAGGAGCAGAAATATGATTTATTGTAAGTGCTCCCTTTTAAAATGTCAAACCGCACTTTGGTTTTGTTTATCTGGCCACTGTCACTAACCGTAAAAGGTTAGCATTTTTAAGATACAAAAACAACAGAATCGGTTCCCTTAATTAGCACATTTTGAAATGCCAGGCCCAAATCAATGGAGGTCTTGTCCTTGTCCAATAGACTCCTTTCAGGGTAAGGAACCAAATATGGCATTTTGTAATTTGGGTGAACTATTTGATTATAATTTCTTAAATGACTGGACTTTTTAAATAGGCACTACATTTTATAAACACTGCTATGTCTGTCTGTTTTTATTCTATGTATTCATGTGGAAATGTATTCTTGAGCTGCACTTCTGCCTGTCGAAGGAGAATTGCTGTCACTGTGTGACAGACAATACATCTATCTTGAAGTTCCTGAGAGGTGAAAAAAGCATTTAGTAAAAAATATCAGTTCTGTCTTGATTGTTTGATTCAGTTCAATTAGGGCCTCATTATACGTAATTACAAGAGTGCGCCGGACAAAAGTCAGAAAAGCATCGAACAGGGACACACAACCCCTGTTCTCTCCCTCTGGCATAATGCTTCAGTCACTACAAAGATTTATCAGGAAGAATATGATTAAAATATCAATGCTAATGGGTTCTAAGCCATGTGAGGCTAGGTGACAGGTGTAAGGGGATGATGGATGTTAATCAGACATTTAACAGGTTTTCTAAAGAATGCAGGATGGGAATATCAGAGGAATTAATACGAGATCCGCTGATAGATTTCGGAATTAACTGAGGGATTACAAGTCATTTATATCAGCTTTGGAAAATATAGCCAGAAGCAGTGTTACAAACAGCCTCGGTAGTACAGTGGTTAAGCAGCAATATTTGAAGGAATTCTTGATGGTAAGGAATTTGAAGGCACCACATTTGGCACACAGGTAGATGTATATGTACCCTAAACAGATTTAAATATGGAGGCACCACATATTTGGCCACTGAAGGTACCACTATTTCACAAACCATTCATTTCTAGCAGAGAGGCAGACATACTATGTACCATGCACATATTTAGATATTCAAGCCACCACAGATCTGGGCCCAAATCTGACCAAGTAATCATTCTCGCTCTAACTTATGAGCACAGACTGAGTGAACCGTGAACCAGCCATGAAAACGAGTATCTGTTAAATCTATGCACCAAATAAATTAACAGATTATCATTTAATAATGTTCATGAACTGTAATAATGTGTATTTGTACCATGTAATCTTCCGATAATGAAGGACCTTAGACATTAGGCAGCTAGCTAGCTAATAGTCGAATTAATCACAAACGAATGACATTAAAATATCTCTAAATACCACGTATGTCACATATTGCCACTAACCCCTAACAGTATGTATCTCAGATATCAACCCTGTAGGCAGAATTATGCCAGATGCTTATGTAGCAGATGTGAGCTAGCCAGCAGCCATCAGTGCTAGCGTACGCCATCCACCCTTAGACCTTAAAGTAGTAAGGCACTCGCACAACCAAAACCATGTTTTTTCATAGAGTGATAGTTTGCACATGGAGTACATATCGGTGGTCTTGGCATTGAATATGACATTGAATCCAGAGTTGGAATTACAAGCCACCGCCACAGGACTTAGCCTATCTCTCTGCATGCAGTCATGAGCAGGGGGATAATAATAATAATAATATCTTTGCCATTTAGCAGACGCTTTTAATCCAAAGCGACTTACAATTACGAATTACAGGGACATTCCCCCTGGAGTAACTGAGGGCTAAGTGCCTTACTCAAGGGCACACTAGTAGTGGTGTGGTTTCAGGCGGGATTTGAACTCACAACCTTCCGATCACAAGTCCATCTCACTATCCACTAGACCACCACCACTAGACCACCACTACCCCCCAGCAGTATAAAAGCATACTGCTGTATGTGACTCCTGTAGCACAGCACGGCAAGCACAATGTATACGGTTGACACTGACGTTGCGGTCTATGGCACAAGATCTTCCATCAAGCAATGAACTCTGTCTAGCATTTAGAACAGTCCAGGATTTCAGGTACATGGCAGCACATGGGATTGCAGTTGGCCCCGGACCAGAAAACACACACATGCACTACCAGTGTTTAATGCTTTGGACCGAGAGTGACACAATGTCAAGCTTAGTTGGCCATGGTAAAAAAAAAATACAGCCTAGGCCAATGCACACTATCGATATACTTGTTATCCTACTATGACAGAGAAGAGAGGTTAAGAGGTTAAGGACCTTAAGTCTTCTGTAATCCATAATCATCTTCTGTAGTCCATAAGACGTCCTAAAAGACGTCATCTGGACGTCCTAGAAAGACGTCATCTGAACCCACATTGCGCCTTCCCTGAGGACGTCTTTTGGACTCTTTGTTTACTGGGCAGTCTCCAAATTGTTACCTTCGTTCTAGGGGATGGTTTCTGCAGACCAGGGTCTGAAATACTACTTGCGTGGAGGTTAGGCAGTGTTAGGCGTTAACTTTGACTGGTTAAGGTAGAGTCAGCTGTCTGGGGAGAAGGCATTAGCAAATATTAGCATAAGCAACAACAATTAGCGGTCATTATCACAAAACATAAACGATTGTCCCCAGGGCAAAACGACTTAGAGAAAGATTTATTATCGTAAACGCAATTTACGAGTTACGGAAAAAAGGCGACCGAGTTGAAAAGAAATACATAAATAATGATTAATGTATTCATAAATACTTTTCCAATTAAAGCTCAGATTATAGACACAGGTGAAATAAGCCCATAATCTGCTTGTCACATACTAATCACATGCATGCACACACACCCATAGGCACACACATGCACACACACACACAGACCCATAGGCACACACATGCACACACACACACACACACACACATGCACACACACACACACACACAGACCCACACACACACACACACACACACACACACACACACACACACACACGCACATATTTAGAGGGATATAGAGAGTAATTCCAAAAAGATACACAGTGGATTAGCCAAGCATTCTATATTCTGCATCATTTCACAGAACAGCGTTTCCCAGGCCCTTTCTGAGTCCCTCGCTCTGCGGCAGTAAGCATCTTAAGATGTAAATGAGCCATTCCAATCACTAATAGTTGCATTCAGCGAATATCAATTACTTCTCACTGTGGTGCACACCCCATGGGGAGCTCGGCTAAGCTAACATAGTCCTTATACCATCAGGTTCAAACACATTATCGTGCTATTCCAATGTTGTAATTGTCTCTCTGTTTGGCTCAAAGACTTTAATATGACTTTCAAACATAAATGTTGAAAGATAGATGTGTCCCACACCAATCTGTCATGGGAGTACATACATTGACATTGTATAAGAAAACATCTGCAAAACTGTACAGTTTCAGAACAAAAATAATAATATTGACATGACGAATATTTCATTCAGAACACTGATGTCGGTGTAATCATGTTTAGTGAAAATGGTAATAGGTTTGGCGTAATTTAATGGCTCTGCTCTGCATAGTGTAGCTACAATACAAAATAACATCAGCAGGGGAGCCCCTGCTATCACAGCCCCCCCCCCTGCTATCAACCCCCCCCCCCCTAGCCTGTAAGTAGCAGCCCCCCCCCCACCCTGTAAGTAGGCTAAATACAAAGCGACCAAGCGGTGGAGGCTGGGGTGGCGGGAGGGACGACCCATAACTAACTCTCATAGCCAGTGGCGAAAACACTGTTTAACCAGGGTGGAGTGTTGCATACTCGGCTGTTTTAAGCCTCGTCCCTGAGATGATGTCTGCTTACGCCGTTCGACATATATTATGATGTTTCTTTTGTAACTGGCTAACTCTAATCCTAACCCTAACTCTAACCCTAACTTTTTGTGTGGCTTAACACTAGAACAGTCATGTGAGTAAAGAAAAATGTTATATCTTTGCACTTGATCAAATTTCAGGACCCTCCTTTCATGACTTTTCCTAGATATGTGCATTCTACCACCCAGTATCCTTACATGTTCTAAATCACATCAGGATAAGCTAATATAAAGCTTTTTTGCAGTTTTTCTGTGTAGGAGGCAGGCTAATTTACAAGTGGCCAACTAGTGGTCGTTGTGTGTAAATAGCAGCTTGAGCATTGTAAAGAGTTCTCGTGTCCAGGACATAATGACTTTTAAACATGACAAAATGTCTAAAGACAGATGACCCGCACCAATCGGTCATGGAAGTACATTGACATTGGAGAAAAATCATCTCCATACTGTACAGTTTCAGAAGATGGTTGGGTAGTTATAGTTAATAGAGATACTGTAGTTGTTGGTTTGAGGGATATGAAGAAGGACTAGGAGCACATGGTTAATGTGTAAACAAGAGCTGTGTTTATTGCACACTCTGCATTCACTTCCTCATTCACACTTCCTGGTCGCCTTAAATACACCTCATCACCCTGCTAAGGCACCTGGGTAATGTAGTGAATTCGCCCTGATCACTCAGTGGGTGTCTAGTCACCACACAGGTCCCCCCCAGAATTCACAAACACTGACTTCCCATAACGTGCCGGAGCTCGGAGGACTCGTCCAAAGCGATTACGGGACTCCGGAACTTGGGCTGGACGGAAATCTCTTGGCTGCTGACAGCCTGGCCCGGAACCACTGGGAGGTTTTTTTGTTGTGCTTGTAGGAGGGCGGCCACGACGTGGTGGACGGGCCACCTCCACAGCCCGTTCTCCATCTAGATGAGCTGTCTTCAGGCGGTCCACTGAGATATGCTCCATACTTCCCCCTATGTCAATGATAAAGGTCTTGTCGCCTGTCTCCACAACTCTGTAGGGGCCATCGTAAGGCGGCTGTAGAGGGTTCCTATGTGCGTCGTGGCGGATGAACACATATCTTGCTGATTGGAGATCCAGAGGGACATGGATACGTGGCAGGCTGTGATTTGAAGTAGGGGTCGGCATAAAGGCACTTGCCTTGTCCCATAGATTACGAAGTTGTTCTGGTGCAGACCAGGGAACGTTAACAGAGGGGAAAAAAATCACCCGGTACTCTAAGGGCCTGGCCATAAACAAGCTCTGCCGAAGAAGAGAGGAGGTCCTCCTTAGGTACAGTACGAAGTCCCAACATCACCCAGGGTAGCCTGTCGATCCAGCTATTGCCCTGGAGGTCCACTTTCAGGGCTGCTTTCATGGAACGGTGAAATCGCTCACACAGGCCATTGGCCTGGGGATGATATGCTGCAGTCCGATGGAGTGAAATACCCAACTGTTGGGTGATAGAGGTCCACAATTGTGAGGTGAATTGTGGTCCCCGGTCTGAGGAGAGGTCAGAGGGAACCCCGAACCGGGCGATCCAAGTACCAATGAATCCGCGGGCCACCTCAGCTGTCGTTGTTCCTGACAGTGGAACCACCTCTGGCCACCGTGTCGTTCTGTCCACCATTGTCAAGAGATGGGTGAACCCTCCAGAAGGAGGAAGAGGTCCAACTAAATCCACGTTGATGTGGTCAAAGCGCCTTTCTGGGACTGTGAACTGCTCCAATGGTGCCTTCACATGTCGATGGACTTTTGTGAGCTGGCATGCGATGCATGTTTTGACCCAGTCGCGAATGTCCTTCTTCATGCCATGCCAGACAAATTTTTCTGTCACCAGACGCTGTGATGGCTTCCGGCCTGGGTGTGACAAGCCATGTATGACATCGAAAACCTTCCGTCTCCACATCTTGGGTGCCAGAGGACGGGGCTGGCCAGTAGAGACATCGCATAGCAGTGTCGTACCCTTATCGTCAAAAGGGACATCCACCAACCGAAGCCCTGTAGTCGCCGTCCGAAAGGCCTGAATGTCAGGGTCTGCATCTTGGTCCACAGCCATGCGGGCATAATCGATGCCGAGGTGGACGGTGCTTGTGAAGGTGCGAGAAAGGCAGTCAGCCACGACGTTCTGCTTTCCTGCTACATGTTGTATGTCTGTAGTAAATTCAGAAAAGTAGGAGAGATGACGCTGTTGCCTGGCTGACCATGGCTCCGACAGTTTAGACATGACAAAAGTTAAAGGCTTGTGGTCTACAAAAGCAGTGAATGGTCGAGCCTCTAGGAGGAAACGGAAATGTCTGACTGCCAGGTAAAGGGCTAGTAGCTCACGGTCGAACGTGCTGTATTTCTGCTCACTAGCACGGAGCTGCCGGCTAAAAAAAGCGAGAGGCTGCCAAACCCCGTCAATCTGCTGCTCTAAAACAGCACCAACTGCGCGGTCTGAGGCATCAGATGTCAAGGCAATGGGGGCATCTGGCACTGGATGTGCTAGCATGGTTGCATTTGCAAGAGCTTCCTTGGTGGCAGAGAATGATCCTGACATTTCACTGGACCAGTCAACAATGTGCTTGGGAGGCTTGCCCTTGAGGGCCCCATACAGGGGTCGCATGAGGCAGGCTGCTTGTGGAATAAAGCGATGATAAAAATTCACCATACCCAGGAACTCCTGTAGGGCCTTCACTGTTGTGGGGCGTGGGAACTGCAGCACCGCCTTCACCTTTAAGGGCAGTGGGGTTGCACCGGCAGAAGTGATGTGATGGCCGAGAAAATCAATGGAGGGCACCCCAAACTGGCATTTTGCTGGATTGACAATCAAGCCGTGCTGCTGCAATTGAGCAAAAAGGAGGCGGAGGTGTGACATGTGTTCTGCCTTGGATGTACTGGCCACCAGGATATCATCAAGGTAAACAAAAAGAAAAGGCAGATCACGCAACACTGAGTCCATCAACCGCTGAAAGGTTTGGGCGGCATTCTTCAGGCCGAAAGGCATTCGTAAATATTCAAAGAGGCCAAACGGTGTGATGACTGCCGTTTTGGTGATGTCTTGAGGATGGACTGGCACTTGGTGATATCCTCGAATGAGATCCACCTTTGAAAAAATAACTGCTCCTGCCAGGTGGGCTGAGAAATCCTGAATGTAGGGAACTGGATACCGGTCAGGCGTAGTGGCATCATTAAGCCGCCGGTAATCACCACACGGGCGCCAGCCTCCATTGGCCTTGGGAACCAGGTGCAAAGGCGAGGCCCAGGGACTGTCAGACCTACGAATGATGCCCAGTCTCTCCATGGAGCTGAACTCCTCCTTTGCTATCGCCAACTTTTGTGGGTCCAGCCGGCGGGCTCGAGCATGCACAGGCGGACCACTGGTAGGTATGAAGTGTGTCACATTGTGTTTTATGGAGCCAGCCAAAAACGTTGGCGTTGTGATGTCTGAAAACTCCAGCAGGAGTTGGGCGACATCATCAGCCGGTGAAAGGAGAGCGGCCAGTCTTGTCGATGTAGCGGTGGTGTGCTCACAAGCCAGTGAGCAGAAGGTCTCAGCGTTGACAAGCTGACGGTTACCCACATCCACCAGCAGCCCATTAGCACAAAGAAAATCAGCACCCAGGAGCGGGGTGGACACCTTCGCCAACACAAAGTCCCTGGCTGGTGGGTTTTCTATCAGGTTTATCACCCGTGCGGCAGTTGAACCCTTCAGAGATGCCACCACATAGTAATACTTTGTGTCTTCTGCAGTTATATCCCTGATGGCAAACTGAGCTTCAGCTTGCACAAACCAAGCACTAACA
>NC_137684.1:27670982-27690982 GCF_963989245.1 Nansenia antarctica | reverse complement strand
GCTAACTGTTAACTGTTCACTGTTAATTAACACGTCTAACTGGGTTTCCCGAGCATCAAAGAGGGTTTAACGCGTCGAGGCGAAAAAGCAAATCAGAGGAAAAAGAAGAAGTGGAGAAACGAAAAGCCGCCTCTCTCACCCACTCGTATGTCTCTGTAGATCATTGAACACGTTAAAGAACCGTCCAGAAACTAAATCAGTATTCTGTCTCTGAGTTATAGAAGTCCTCCAGTGAAACAGTGATCTAGAAAACACTGGGGCCCCCGCTCCTCCTCCTCCTCCCCCTCCTCCTCCTCCCCCTCCCCCCTCCTCTCTGTGTGTCTCTTTCTCTTTTTTCTCTCTCTCCGTCTTTGCCCTCACTCACATACCTTTTCTTTCTCTTCAGCGTGTCACGTTATTGAACGGTGTGTACGAGCAGCAAATTAACCCAACGATCGGGGTAGACGCGAGGCAGAGGAATTGACTGGGGGGTATTCTCTAGACACACAGACAGAGAACACACAGGATACCTAAGGTCAAGTAACTATGAGTGCCTTTCTCAACGCTATATTGGCAACGCAGTTATTGATGGTTAGATTATTCTTATTATTATCACCATCATCGGCATGACCGCTGGAATGTCAAGGAGGAAAATGCAATGCAGTTTCCATCTAAAATGTGCTGGACTATAGCTTACACCAACCAGTGTGTCTCAACCAGCAGTCCTAGAATAATAATAATAATAATAATAATAATAATAATAATAATAATAATAATAATAATAATACATTAGACTGATATAGCGCTTTTCCTATGACCCTGTGGGAGCCTTCGAGTGTTTTCACGGGCTCCCCTTCCGATGTAAAACCATCGGAGAGAACATTTACAGCAGCAAGGCCAACTTATCACTTTTAAATTCATGATATATAGCCATTGTTCCTGTCAGCAATAAGGCACGAGAGACCGTGCTAAATCATGAATAAAAGTCAGAGCTGAGGGGCGTCGTCACCGCAGGCCCCGCGCGACCGCGAACCATCAGCTGTGACTTTATTCACGATAAAACACGAACTGTAGTGACTTATTGCTTTCATACAACGGTTCCGAATCCCAACAAGGAATTGTAAACGAAAGAAAAAACAATGCATTATGCAACCCTGCGCTCAGAAATATACAGTAGTCAAAAACGGCCGCTGTTGTCAAGGTAACATTTGATCACAAATCGTTGGGTGTTGATTCATATTGTTTGTATTCTTCTCGAATAGCACTTTGACACAATTTTCTCTATACAAATGTGATTGATTGTATTGAGATATACAATGATTCGTGTAAGTATCTAAATGGTAAACCCTCCCTTTAATTACATAGTGGTGAAGTGGGAAGGCCAAACAATTGTATTCCATAACACACAATACGACTGTACCACATTGATGCCACGTCTTCATAGTAACCACCATAGTAACCACCCCAGGGAAGAGTCAGGGGCTCCTAACGCGTGACGGCCCTGTGTGTATTTCCTTTCAGTTATCACAGTCGAAAGATAATGAAATAATAACGCTGGGAGGCATAGGAAATGACCCCCCCCCCCCCACACACACACACATATTCCTTTGTATGTTTTTCCCTAATACAAGCTATCTTGGAGTCCATAATCACAACCTAAATCAGCAGCAGCATTCTTCAAAGGCATAATTCTGAGGGACCTACACATGTTCACAACGCATCCGTGCACAGGACGCCGCTCCCATATGCTGTGGTGTTTATGGCACGCCGCTGCACCATAAAAGGCTTGGCTGCATTCACTCATCTTGGCGTGCATTTTCTATTTCATCATAATGACATTGACAAGTAAAACAACCAGCATGAACAGAAAAAAAAATGCATTAATACAGATGGGGGCCCTTGTGTCTTATCTGTTTTCTCTCATTCCATCCCTCCCTCCTTCCCTCCCTCCCTCTCTCTCTTTCTCTCTCCCTCCCTTTCCCTCCCTCCCTCATTCTCTTCCTGAGAGCGAGGGAGAGGGGAGCCGAGGCCCAAAGTCAATCTTGATATTAAGGTAATTCATCACGCTATCGATGCTTCCCGCATGGAGAGAGTCTGTGTGTGTGTGCATGTGTGTGTGTGTGTGTGTGTGTGTTACTTTGGGTTATCATGGAAAGTAACGTTAGATTCGATACGCAGCTTTTAACATTTGAGCCTCTACGATATCAAAAAATGGATATCGCCAAATGATACTGTGGTGTAGTACTCTACTGTGTAGTAGTGAGTACAACAATCGAGACAGTACAGAATGCGCTCCACAAATAATTATACACACTTGGATTTGGGGCTGCATTGATTGGGTTTTAGGACTTGGACAATGGAAAATCCGAAAATCTGATTGCGCCATTGCTTTGCCAGCCTAAATATAGCCTCCTACACTACAGAGTACACAGTGTGCATGTTTTGTTTGCTCTGCTCATGGCCACATCAAAACTACTGTACCGTACCGTGGGACTATTAATGTTATATGCACCTTTGATCATTATTATTTAGCTCTTCTTCTTCCCAGAGACAAAGGGCTTATTTTTAGACGAGGGCGATGAGGGGAGGAGAAAACATCCTCCACAGTGGCCCTGAATGATTTAAGGGCTGTGAAGGTGTGCTCTCTTCCTCCGACTGTGGTATGACCTTTTGAAAAGCACGAGCTTTTTAGAAGCGGAGAGTTAACATCTGTGTCGTTCAGTGGTGCTCTGGGGCAGATGAGGAGGCTTTGACGTAGGACACGGTTAAGGTCAGTGTCAACACACATATGCATGTTGCACATTGCACATGTTTGTTGATATACCTTTGTTTATACCTCTACATGCACATTAGACACTGTACATAAACTACCTCACTGTACATAAACTACCTCACTGTACTAGCTGCCTAACTGTATATAAACTACCTCACTGTACATAAACTACCTCACTGTACTAGCTGCCTAACTGTATATAAACTACCTCACTGTACATAAACTACCTCACTGTACTAGCTGCCTAACTGTACATAAACTACCTCACTGTACTAGCTGCCTAACTGTACATAAACTACCTCACTGTACTAGCTGCCTAACTGTACATAAACTACCTCACTGTACTAGCTGCCTAACTGTACATAAACTACCTCACTGTACTAGCTGCCTAACTGTACATAGCTCATAACTGTACTAGCTGCCTAACTGTACATAAACTACCTCACTGTACTAGCTGCCTAACTGTACATAAACTACCTCACTGTATAGCCTAACTGTACATAAACTACCTCACTGTACTAGCTGCCTAACTGTACATCAACTACCTCACTGTACTAGCTGCCTAACTGTACATAAACTACCTCACTGTACTAGCTGCCTAACTGTACATAGCTCATAACTGTATATAGCCCATAACTGTATAGACCTCTAAACTAAACTGATGTTTACAATACTACCTCTGCACATACTGTATATTGCATAGTTACATATCACTACCATTCTTGTTCTATTTATGTTGTGCTCTCGTATCACTATTTGCACTTTTGGCTGAATGCTAAACTTGGATGCAAATCTGTGCAAAAAATGTTGTTTATTGCGAGATATTGTTGCATAAATTATTTCTCTGATTTGCGTTCTCACAGCCCTTTATGTAAAAGACGTAACATAAGCAATCGAAGCAACAGACGTGGTAGTTGATTGGTCAGAAAAATTAAAAATTGCCTGTTCGTCCCGCTCTTATCCAGATCAACACGCATGCGCTGTTGTTTTCCTATGGACAGCCTCGATGCGTCGTTTCTAACCGGAGCGAAACCACCCTTTTCAAGCGGAGCATCCGTCGGCTGTTTGCTCCGGGAGTGACGAATGCACGTTCTCACACCTCCAAACGACGCAGAGCAAAGCGAATTTTATCCTAAACTCTGATTCCAAGTGAAGCTAATGTTCTAGTGAGAAGAACACACCCTTAGATTTTAATCCAAACTTTGAAGAGGCACTGCCTCCCTTGCCTCCTCACACCACTGATCTGATCCCTCCCCGATTCCCCCACGTCCCTTTCTACGACGCTCGTCACTCGTCAGATGACTGTACGGATAATCCTAGCGTTCATTCTTCAATGAGAAAAACAGCTCTTTCACCACGTAAACATGGTACAAGGACACAACAGCTTCCTGCTTCCATTGTACGGTAAAGATGTCATTTCGTTGGATCTATTACAAAGCATGCATACAATATGATCCTTTCACAATATAGAGTGGGTGTAGAGCGTTTTTACATACTGAAATTTGCATGAGCTAGCTACTGCCTAGTACGCAGGCAGGCACCGTTTGAGTTTAATGGGCTTTACTTAGCACCCTTCAGAGGGACCATTCTGCTTTAATCTGTTTATAGCCCTGCCTCCAAGCGGCGACTGACAATGAGGACCTGCTGGATGTCTGCAGTCAAAGCGCCGGAGATCCCTCTGTCAGCTGCAGCCTGGGTGGTCTTGTCTGCATCCTGCAGCGGGCTCCGTGGAAAGGAAGGCATCACACTCAGGACAGCCGTGACGGAAGATTAGTTGAGGCCTAAAGGCACCATCTGGGATTTTGGTGTTAGCCCGTTGAAAAGTGATTTCCATTCATAATACGTGTGACTGTGTACACAACGTCAATGTATCAATGGTATATGCATTGATTCTCAAAGAAGATGGCTTTCCCCAATACCTTATGATCGTGGGGCAGTCCCCATTTCGTTTCATTGGATAGAGAGACAGGAAAGCAAGGAGGAGAGAGGGCAGCAGGGAATGGGGCCGGATTTGAACCCACGCTGACATGAGCATATGTGCACACTGTAGGCCATGGTGCTTAGACCGCTGGACCTCCCAGACCACAGCTTTCAGAATGGTCGGAGAGGGACACGATACTCAATCAGTCTAATGTGGTAACAGCTGGGATGGAAAACTGTTAGGAGCTAGTCGAAAGTCATGACAGGGCTGATCAACTTTGAACGAGCTAGCTAGCGACAGTGAGAGTGGTTGCTCAGAGTCAGAGTGCTGTGCTCTCTCAGGCACTGTTGTTCTATGCGCTCAGGTTGAATCTCATGTTGAATCATGGGACTGAGTGCAGTAAACAAGAGCGGATCTCCCCCCCCCGCCCCCGGTGAGGTTTTGTTCTAAATCTGCCTTCTCAAATCCCAGAGGCTGGAAACGCCAACACGGCTCTAAATATCACTCCGACCACAAACAGGCTTTAATGGACTACAGTGGATGGAAGCTACCTCTATAGCGGTGTGATATTTTGTATCAGGTTCATGAAATAGCAACGTGGGGCAGGTCGGGGGGGGGGGGGGGTTGAGGGTTGGCAAACTGGTAGTAGTCGCTCTATGAGTAGAGGGCTGCAAGGGGATTTTCCTGGCTGCACAGTGTACAGTTTTTTTTATTTTTTATCTTTGCCTGCTTGCGGCTCTGTCATCATGTGAAGCGCATCGAGTCACGTCTTGTGAGAAATGCGCTATACAAATCAAACTTGATTTGATGATCTGATTTGAACGTGAATGAGCTGCTCAACCTACTTGGGAGCAGTTGTAAAGTGAGAGTGCTAATGTCTGAGTCTGTGTTACACCCTTCACACAGGAGGTAGTGTTTCTGCCAGTACGACGGTGGCCTCAAGCTCTGAGTTAAAGTACATTGTGTTTGTTAAGGGACATTCTCTTTTGAGGGGTCCTCCAAATGACCTTACCGTGTACGGAGTCGGTTGTAGCTGCTTAGTTAGACCCGTTAGTCTCTATATCGTATAATCCAATCTGACGACATGTCGGTTTGACCTCAGCATTGCTATCAGCTCCTCAGAAAGAGATTGTCACCGTTGAATCAAGCTGTAAAGAATGGCCTCTGGACAGCCGGTAACACGTGGAAGAGTAATTCTTTTCGCTGTTTTATGTTACTTCCACATTAGTCTATCACGCCAGACTCTTACAGCTAATAACGTATCAGGAGCTTTTGTTATTAGCCGCCCGTGTGTAGCCTCCATCTGGGTGATGTATGGCGGCTATTTCGGCAACAGAATATCCTTCACATGCCAATGGCTGTTGTGAGGAGACAAGGAGTTATTTACTCAATTAAATGCGGGAGAGATTAGATGTCCGCTGTTAACTGTGAGCATGTCTTGATGTCTGAAACGCCTGGAGTAAATGGCTTAACATATATAACGTATACCTTCTTCCCTGGTAATCTAATTCCTACTTTAGGTACAGAATATGCTGGTGCGGTTGGTACACATTGCTCAAAGCAATATTACGTCCATATAATATACTTTTAGCCTTAATAGTATTGTGAAGAAGTCCTTTGTCAATCAGAGCGACAAATTATCGAGACATGAATGTCTCAGACATGCGCATCATCTTCAACCTTTGAGCCCAAATCGTTCAGCAATTAGATTAGGTCATCGTGTTCAGAACATACGGGAGGAACTAATTCAATTAACAAGACAAAACGTTTCAAAATGTAAAACGGTTAACGGACAAATTAATTGGACGAGAACAAACGACCTCGGGCCTCCCGGGACTGATAGCTCACGAATGGTTTTGTGGTTATATGGACATAACAATCAACATTAAATGTCCAGATTAACACAATTCCATTTAATCAAGGAGTCATTTGGGACGTGTCAGTCCTCGTTGAGGCCATATGTCACTATTCATCCCATGACCATCTGTGTGACACGGCCTAAAGACAGAAACACGTGCGGATCCCTGAACAAAAGGCGGCAGATTACAGTACCCCGTCAAACTTTTGACCGCTACTGTAAATCAAGTAGTTTGCTGTTTAATGGACTACAAAAACACAGTGGTATAGGGTTCAAACAACGTCACTTGATTAGCCAATGCACAACACCTGTGTCAAATATTTCACCTAGTGGCTAGGCATCAAGGGAATTGTAGTCCTAGATTTAATGGACTACACAATGAGACCAGAAACACCAAAAAACAATACCCAAATGGCCCGCCAATTGTTTTGGTATAAAGTTGCGAGTAGCTCTGGATACAAGTAGTAACAGTCCAGGATATTGACATGATGAGTGCCGCCAAACATATTATTTCAAAGCTATACATAATTTCTCTCAAAGGCATTGTTACCAAGATTATTTAAATAAAACAACCTCATTTTGGATGATGATCCAAGGTAAGACAGACAGTATGATCATGAGGTATTGGGGAAAGCCATCAGCAGTCTAAAGACAGCGACACATGCGGGTGAACCCCTAAACAAAAGGCGGCAGACACAGTACCGGTCAAACTTCTGACCGCTACTGTAAATCAAGGTAGTTTGCTGTTTTCCTTTTTCTGCTTACTCTCCAGGCCTTTCCACATCCATTAACAGTTATTATAGCCATTATATCTGAGCTCGCCTCTCCTCTCTGCCCAGACACTGGGCAGTCGTAAAATAGGATTCCTCCACACACATATATGTGTCAAACAATAATTTGCGCATCCTCCATTTCGGGCTGGCTTGTCATGCAGCCAGTGGGGGGGATGATGATGATGATGGCCCCCAAGTTTTCCTCCGTCTCGAAATTACAACAATTTGTGGACCTCTCCGGTCCTTGCGAGTGACACCTTTTAATCCCTGTCTCCGCATCTGTGGCTTCTCCTAATGGTTCCTAATTCCCCAGAAAGGACGGCTAGCTGGCCTCTCTTGCGATGTGATGGAAATGAGAAGCGGGCTGGAGGCCTGGCGATCCATGCCGTTTATATTTAAACCATGGCAGTAATAATACTGTGGAGTCGGCGGGTCGGTGTGCGCTTCTCCTATAATAGCCCCCCGCCCCCCCCCCCCCGCCACACACACACACACACCAGCCATGCACTGACAGTTAGGAGGTATAAATTAAGGGACGGTGAAATGACAAGGAGAACAGGCGAACGGGGCGGAATTGTCGAGGCCGTATCAGCAAGCCTATCAGCAGCAAATCTGAAACACAGCCGTGTAAATGGCCCCTCATAAATTATGAAGGATGTATTATCACACAAAATGGAATGGGTTGACAGTGATGGGAATTAGAAATCTGGGCCTATCAAAGGACATTGTTGGCACGGCCCTGGGAATTATCCAGCAATAATAAATGACATTCCTAATAGCCACGAACCCCTTCCCCTATCAGTCACACCTCTGTAACTGTACACGTTTGCTTGGAGTCGCCATAGGATATCCCGAAGGTTATATGTGGTTAACAAATGGTAAATGGACTGACTTATATGGTGCCTTATTCCAAAGCGCTTTACAATGGTCTCTCATTCACCCATTCACACACACATTCACACACCAATGGCGGCAAGCTAAGGACACTTCGGCATGTGGCCAGCCGGGGCTCGAACCGCCGATCTGCCAACCTTGAGATCATTAGACGCCGACTCTACCTCCACAGCCGCCACACAAGGTTAACACGTGCAGGAGTTAGAACAGAATACACGTGGGCTATTTATTATTTCATAGCAAAAACCGAATGCCACTATGACACACTTCAGGCCCTGTTTCAGTGTCGTAATTTGTCGTATAGTACGCCGACAATCAGTCGGTGTTATTTATAGAGTTATAGTTAATATAGTATTCAGTCAGGATTTTACCGAGCTAAGCAAAGCTCTGGAAATGGTCCTTTCAGTTACATACAGAATGCACAAAATAATAACTCATTTGAGGTGGGAAAAATAATTTGTAAACATTGCCTGATAGGGCTTTAAATAAACAATCTTACACTAATGCTGAGACTTTTGAGAGTATAACAGGGGAGAGATTATTGAAATGCTTGACGATAATCCTGTTTTGGTTGGAAGTCTAATTAGTGTCAAATATTCCTTGGGGGGGTGGGGGGGGGCAGCCTTGTTTTGTTAATGTATATCAACACTGGAGGACAATGTGTCACTGCAGAGAGTCAAAATCGGACAAAAAGCCCACCGATACGACCTCATCCTCACACACTACTGTGCGACAGGGGGCGGCGGTAGCCTAGAGGTCAGAGAGGCCCGGCTAGTACTCGCTGGAAGGTCGCTGGTTCGATCCCTGCCTCAGGAGAGAGCTACGTGTGCCCTCGAGCAAGGCACTTAACCCCTAATTGCACAAGGGGCGCCGACTATGGCTGACCCTGTGCCTAGAGCAAAAAATTGAGCACATTCTAACAATTGACTGACAAGTTGATGTCATGACAAATGACAAATACATTTCTTCTTCTTCTTCTCCCCCCCCCCTGGACATGCATACAACCTCCCCTACCCCTACCCATCTCCCCTAACCCTGCCCCCCCCCCCCCTCCCTCCCTCCCTGTTCGTTAACTCTGTGTTCTATGTCCTCATGTTATCTGTTGCTTGTTGTTTCTGTGTTTTCCGTTTTTCCCATATTGTCAGCGTCTTTGAGCCTCGGAAAAGCGCTATATAAATATAATGAATTCTTCTTCTTCTTCTGCAGCACTAGTTCTATCTACTATCTCCAAGTCACTGGTGCGATACAACACGCTACAGATCGGTTGATTGGTTGGTTTCATCTTTCTTTCACGAATGGGGGAAATAAGGTGAGGGATGGCTAACAGGGGGAAGGAATGCACAATGCAGCACCCTATACATCCTTCCAGAACTGCCTAATATAACTGTCATCACCCGACCCACCTTCATCCAGGAGTATTTGCTATACGCCTACAACAACCCTAATTTCCCCCCACAGCTTTCAATGGATCCTTATTGACAGATTATAACTCAAGAGCCGAGCGTGGAATAAAAGAAGCCCTCGCCTCATTCCATAGCCTCATTTCCCTTTATTTGGTGTCGTACCGCGGAAAGGTTGAAGGGCACTTCAATGCCTACAGGAGAGAGGATATGAAGGTCGTCAGAGTGGCTCCATTAAATACACTCCTATCTCCGCCAGCCCGCCATTATTTTTATCGCTCATAAAAAGTGTCTGGCTGCTTGTGCTATTATTAGTCTGTGATAGAGTGATAGAGAGAGAGAGAGATAAAGGGAGAGAGGGAGAGAGGGAGAGGGAGCGACCAGGTCCCTCCAGGAAGACCTCTTACCACAGCCCTTTTGAATCAGACCCTACATTTCGTGACGTTAGAATTATAAGGTTCTATCTCCATTTTTGTAAAAATTTAGTTTTTTACATAATCTGATCCATTAGGTGTTTATTAATGCCTGTGTGGTGTTATTTTTAAAATGTTGCCATTTTGAGTTAGTAATTAATAAAACACAAAGGTTCCATCTCACAAAACATAATGAATGAATGAATGGTCCATAATGGAATGTAGAAACTTTGACGCTCAATATCTCTGAACTACCCTAAACGGAGATAGAACCTTATAATTCTAAGCTCACGATTTGTCTTCTCTGGTCTATTTGGTTTACCCCCAGACAACACCTGAGCAGACCTGTTGCCATTACTCTGTGGTGCCAAACTGTCTGGATCACTTGGCCCAAAATAGTGGTATTCCATTAACCTGAGGCGTCTGGAGGTAAGTTTGCCAGAGTTCCCAGAGCCAACTGCCGTACAATTTCCCTGCCATGTCGGGAAGGCAGATCAGAGGTGGCACTCGGTGGCACAACACATCACGGAAATGGTCAACGCCGGCTTGTCTTAATCCTGTCACTCTCTGACTGGTTGTTGTTGCCTCGTATCTCTTTTTAAGGATCAACAAGATTAGCCTCGGGACCGACTGTCAAATGTTTCACAGAGGGAGGTCGTTTGTACATTTCGAAGCGAGAGAGGGGATTAATGAATAGGACAGAGACAAATACGCAGCAGGATATATGTTAGTGTATCTATTGAAGGCACAGTGGTGGATTGATCGATAAACATAGCGTTGGGATCTGTCACAGGGCCGGGGCAGCGTTCGTTCGCTGCAGGGCCGACGCCATAATCCATCTTGGAGAACAGTCAGTGCCTCTTATCTTAACAATTCTCCCTGTAATCTCCCAGCCCTCATCCATCCAGTACAAGGGAGGCCACCAGCAAGGTCAGAACAGTAATTTCCACTCTCATCCACTGAATATTGTCAATGTGTTAACCCAGTCAGCAAACTAAGGTTGATATACAATAAATGGCGAAGGGGGGTATCTAAGATAACTGTAAAAAAATTTAAAAAAAAAATAAGAATATCTCTCACACAGCACAAGCAAATATAACTTGAAGTGTTTTTGGCGTTGTTTCACATGGTTGACATTATTATGTTGAGGACATGAAGCCACCACACATTCACACCACATCCAAGCAGGCCAGCGTGGGCTTGCTTCAGAAAAATGCTCAGGGAGAATTTCTCAACCATAAATGACATCTGTGGCAAGTCTTTGCTCCATGCTGTAGCCACCTTCTGATTCTGTGGTGTTACAGAACGTAATGGTTTCCCAGTAAGCAGAGTCCAAAAGACGTCCTCAGGGAAGCCGGAACGTGGGTCCAGATGACGTCTTTCTAGGACGTCCAGATGACGTCTTTCTAGGACGTCCAGGTGACGTCTTTCTAGGACGTCCAGGTGACGTCTTTCTAGGACGTCCAGATGACGTCTTTCTAGGACGTCCAAGTGACGTCTTTCTAGGACGTCCAGATGACGTCTTTCTAGGACGTCCAGATGACGTCTTTCTAGGACGTCCAGATGATGTCTTTCTAGGACGTCCAGATGACGTCTTTCTAGGACGTCCAGATGACGTCTTTCTAGGACGTCAAGATGATGTCTTTCTAGGACGTCCAGATGACGTCTTTCTAGGACGTCCAGATGACGTCTTCTAGGACGTCTTATGGACTACAGGATCGTCTTCTGTAGTCCATAAGACGTCCTAAAGACGTCATCTGAACCCACATTCCCTGAGGACACCTTTTGGACTCTTTGTTTACTGGTTTATTAGGCCTAGTCTCAACTTGACTTGTCTCTGCCATAAGCTTGCACCGGCTAGCTCGGATATACAGTAGTGCGACAAGTAGGCTAATGTTGCTATCATATTTTTGTAGCTATGCACCACACCATACAGTATCTGCAAACATCGGATCCCAAGTTTTGCCTGCAGTGAACATCTTTTGAGATGGTGCTTCATGGCATAAAGTCATTTGAGAAAAGATGCACCCAGGAAAGATGTACCCGAAAATGACTCCACTGAATAAATTACGCTGACTAGCTTCAGTCTGAAGTGACTATTTGTTATGCATGAATGTGACTCCTGAACCAAGCCTGTGTGCTAGCTTTTCCCCATACGGAACAATGAAATAGATGTTTTTTCAGCGCCTGGCATGGGAATTGAAATACTTAAGAGCTTTTTTTTTAATCGAACCAGCCTTTTTGATTTGAAGATGTTGCACAGCTCTGTGTAAAATACATAACCGTATTCTCTATAGAGCTAAGTGTACATGATATGACATACTGTATATGACGTGCTAAATGACAACGCACATGTATGTGATGTACATCCATACATACAGACACGTTTGGTGTCTATCTGCTATCGACAGATAGTGTTGTGATCAAGGCTTTTCTATGTATAAAGACAATGATATGTGGCAGTGTTTCCTATGGTGATTACACTGCGCCGTTTAAAAAAAAAAAAGCTGCGCCCCGCGGTTTTCTTTCTTGTTTAACAAGTAGTAAACAAACAAAAGTGCTGATGCTCGTTCAGGTGGAATTCATTATCATGGAACTTGGCTAAGGCCTTGAGGATCCCAGAGACATCGGAGGAATGTCCAAACACTAACCTACATGTGTTGCATTCTGGGTAGCTGGTCCACAGCAGTGAAAGATTCATTAATGTTTATATGTATATGCTTATGTTTACAGCCCTGGAGGTATGACAAAAAAGGCATTAAACTAGCCAGTCGTAGACTTGGGTTGACATTTTAAATAGTTCATTATAATGCAATCATAGTGTAGCATAACACTGCAGAAAGTGGTGGATATTTTCTATGGTATATAGCCTATAATTTTATTCAGAGGTGAAAAGCATCATTACTAAGCTAAAACTCTGCAGGTCACAACCAACCTTTTCCCTGCGCATGTCAAGCTAAATTAATCATCATCCTGTTATACCTGATACCTGAAAAAAACAATTAATTCTCTTTGCCTTATTACTTTTAGACAATCTATGCCTCTGTGCGTGCGTGCGTGCGTGCGTGCGTGCGTGCGTGTGTGCGTGTGTGCGTGCGTGTGTGGTGTCAGGCTGTCCTGACAGCAAACTGAGTGTTATGCGACATTCCGTGGTGTCTCCAATCTCCATACAGTGCACATGGAGTCCATGGCACATAGCCTAAAAAATTATCTATAGTTAGTGTTATTTCATTTGGAGCTAAGAGCTAGAGTATATCAAATATAATCGAACTGACCCTGTCATTGTGACTGTTGTTGTTGTTGTTACAGTTAGTAGTGCAAAAATGTTGCCATGCTACCTTATAATTTATACAGAAGGCCAGGAAATCAAATAGTGCCAGGGGTAATGAACAACCCTCCAAAGACGTCATTCTAAGAATAGCCTACTACATGTTCCCTGGTGTCCCCTCCATCCCTCTCTCCAATCAGCACAAGGCTCTAGCATGTGGGGTTCATCACCTAATCTGAATGCAGCCCAAAGACACAGTATTTGAAAGCAACCAATACTTTTTGTAAAAGTAGATTGCGAGAGCTCTGCAATTAGGAACATTGAAAACATCATCCTGCATGAAAGAACAGCTCTCTCTAGCCTCCATCCCGCAGTCTGCAATTGAATGTCAGTTCCGCATGGCGGATCAAATCGAAAGTTACCAGTATGAACTCATGTTTGCAGAATAGGCCTATAGTGTAGGCTAGTGCTTCTTTAATACGTATTGATTCATGAACTGACTTTGCATGGTTTAAAAGCCCTCAGACTTGTAGAGTTAGTCTTAGGGAGCTTGCTTGGAGTCATGATAAAGGGGAGAGTGAGGCGTGTAGTTTGTGCGAGGTAGCCTTTACTTATCGAACTACGCCGAGTGCTCAGTGCTACTATAGTTTCTTAACTTAAAAGAATTTGGTTGAACTAGATCACGAGTAAAACTTCTGAGTTCTAAGACTATTTGTTGAACAAAGTTACAATTACAGATTACAGCATCTCTCTCTGATGGTGGGACACAAAGAAAGCTGGTGTTGCATGGAGAAGCTGGTGTTGCATGGAGAGAACTGGTCTGCTGGCCAAAAGAGGAAGATTACAGAGTCAACTCACCTATTTGTATACAATGATATGCTAATACAAGTTTACGACAAGGTATCTATATGGGCCTATCACATTCAAGAAAAGGGGTTACTGTCACTTCAGGTTAAATGTCAGGGGGCAGGCCACAGGAAGATAGGCCTTCTTGAAATGAACATGTGTGGGGACAATGTGGCTTTAAGACAAAGGGATGACCATCATAAAACCCCCCTTTCCAGGAGAATCCTTACAGCTACCAATGTGTGCAGAAGACAAATTCTACAGGTTTATACTATACAGTTTATGTGTCTGTGTGTGTGTGTGTGTCAAAATATACCACACTACAGTATGGGGAAAAAGGTTGGTTTCAGAAAGGAGCCCTATCAGGCATTTCCCCTCAAGTCCCCCACCCATCCCGTATCTCACTATCTGGGGGTTGTTGCATCCTGAGGTCCATGCTGTGGTGTTTATTTGATTCATTAGGAGCGCAGGGACAGTGATTTTGGCAAACATCGATCAATGTTTATCTCCTTTTGCAAACCAAAGGAGATATCGGTCCTCCGTTCCACAGTTAACCCACATTACCCGGGCTATAAAGTATTGATGATTTAACTGAGTGATTATTTGATTTGTGTGGATGTAGTGATGTTGCTCTATTTAACAGCAGTATTTCAAATGAGCCCACAGTTTTGGGTGAGATGGGAGTCGTGATGAAAGCACGGTTTGTGCGAGGCAGGTTGAGCCTCCAAAGGTAGGTGAAGATGTAGTAGCGCATAGCCTCTTTAATTCAGTATCAACCTTGTTTATTTTATCGTTAGTTCTACTTGAAAGGAATACCATTGAACAGGAGAGTGTTGATTCACCGTTGTAGGCTATGTGCCATGGACTCCATGTGCACTGTATGGAGATTGGAGACACCACGGAATGTTGCATAACACTCCGTTTCATTATGACACAACATAATGTTTTATATCGATAATTATGGGTCTCAACGGTGGGCTCTCCTATATAGCCTACTCTAGGCAGACAAAAACAAACACCACAAACACAAATTCCCTACATTTGTCTCAAATTGGAAATTCCTAAATGTATTCCGAAACCCTGCATGTTGTATTATCGAAGCCGACTTGTGCTTATTCGTGTCAATTTACCTTTCCCCCACCTCTCTGTTGCTGTCGTCTTCTCGGTTTCTGCCTGCGCATATAGAACACCAATCATTTCAGCGCTGTCAGTAACAGAAGGATGGGTCTTTTTTAAGCATCCGTCACTCAGCTCTTACCGGCTCAGTGGCCTTGCGAGTGTCCGCCAGAGTGGGAAGGGATATTGGGGAAGGTTAGAAGGTAAGACGTTAGGGTCTATGGAAGTTGAGAGGGCTGAAGCTTAGAGGGAAGGTAGTGGTAGTCAATGCACTCTTGACTTGATGTCCAGATTTGTGTATGTAATAATGGGTGTGTTGGACGTGCCGGATGAGAGAGAGAGTGGTTAGGGAGGTTGAGAGGATGGTGAATGAGTTTGTATGGGAGGGGAAAGGGATAAGGATTGCACGGGAGGTATTAGAGAATGAATGTGAGGATGGATGGAGTGATGGGGTTGATGAATCTGGAGGTGAACAGAGGTGAAAAGAAGGCATAGAAGGCTATGAGGGTGAAAAGCATGGTGAAGTATCTATATGGGGGTGGAGAGTATGCATGGGAAATATTCCTGGCCGAGGCCATCAGTAAGAGTGGAGGTTGTGGGGAGAGTAGGGTGTATATGGAGATGAAGAAGGAGATGTTGGAGGGAGTTGGAGCACTTTTCTACAGGGACGTTTTTGGAGGCGTTGGGGGGAGTTTGACACCATGGGTGTCTTATGAATGTGGAAATGTGAGACAGGTGTGGGAGCAACCAGTGTTTTTAAACCCGAAGGATAAGGTATGAGGGGAGGGAATTGTATGATAGGGTAAGGATGAGGGCAGGGTTGGGAAAGGTGAGGGATTCGGTGTATGATTTAGTACCCGGATTTATGCCTGCAACGGTGGTGGTGGATGCAGTAGAGGAAATGGGAGATTAGATATGCGAGGGGGCAGCGAGGAATATGTTAGAAAGGATTAAGGAAGGGATGCCAGTGGAGTGGAGGGCGATGGTGGATAGGGAAGTGGAGGAGGAAGGGGAGAGAAGAGAGGTAGAGTTCCGTATAGGTGAGGGGGATGTCAACATTTAATTGGGAGGGTGTGAAGACAAGGATGATATATAGGATACTGAGGAATGGGAAGGTGAGGAGGCCGGCTTCAGAGAAAGTATGGGAGCGAGTATTTCCAGAGATGAGGGTGGGAAGGGGGTGTGGGAGGACTTGAAGGTGAAATGGAACTTTTTTACTGAGGCACAATAGGAGATTTAACAATGTAATTATAAGTAAGTTTGATGCAAATGTTGATAGGGTTGTGTGATGTATGTGGGGAAGCAGCGGAGACATGTATGCACCAATATGTGTGGGAGACTGGGGTTATATATGGAGAAGATAAAAGAGCTGATTAGCGGGAACTGGGAAGGAGGGTATGTGGAGGTGATGGATTGGAAGGAGCGGTGGTTGTTTGGGGTGGTGTTATGTGAATTTGTTGAATTATGTATTGAATCACGGGAGGTATGTGGTCAGGCTGAGAAGGAATGTGGCTCGTTAGGAAAAGAGGGTGGTGGATGTGTGGGATGTGTTTAAGGCTCTGGTGAGAAGGGATGTGGGGGTGATGAGGATGTATGTGGGGAAGGAGACATTTGAGAAGGTGTTTGGGGAAGGGGAGCGCCTTTATAAATTGTTGTGTTTTTTAATTTTCTAATATATTTTTTAAATGTTATAATTTTTTCTGAGTGCCTTCCTATGTGTTCTAATGTGTAAATAAGGTACTGTAAATAATGTAAATTATACATTTTTGATGATAAAAGATAGAACAAGAGTGTCCGCCCTGAGATCGGGAGGTTGTGAGTTCGATCCCCGGGCGCGTCATATGACCAAAGACTATAAAAATGGTACCCGATGCCTCCCTGCTTGGCACTCAGCGCTAAGGGTTGGATTGGGGGGGGGGGGGTAAGACCCTGCGACATACCAGCGTCATGCCCAGGGGGGTGTACTTGTACATCAAGCCGCCTCACAGTATGGCAACAGGAGATAGGCTCCTGCCCTAATGGCCGTTAGGCTCGAGAACCAACGGTTCTCACTGGCTACTTAGGGGGAATAAGGCCAATTCAGGGGCTCTCACGTCTACTCAAACTCAGGAGGGGCGGGGAGAAGCATCATCCAAGCCGCCTCACGCTATGGAAGCAGCGGGCCATTAGGCTGGAGGGAATCATCGGTTCCCATGGCGACTTACTCAGCTCTTGTCTCCACCGTCAGGCGGCTTTCAGCAGCACTTCACTTCATGTCTTCACGACTGGTGTCTAGCACGGTTGGGTTGGCAGTATGAACCCTTTAAACAGTAGCCAACCTGTGTGTGTGTGTGTGTGTGTGTGTGTGTGTGTGTGTGTGTGTGTAACACAACACAGCACCTCCTCTCTCAACACCTACCCAACTAAAACCGTCTTCGCCGGGCCGTCTCCATCGGCATGGAAACGACATAAGAAATGCATTAATGGAAAAGGGCACTGAATGTGATGCTATATCAATTGCGGCGAAGAAGCCAGCGAGGGCGGAGGTGGGGGGGGGGGGGGGGTAGGGGAAATCACAGTGCAATTGCGCCACAGTTGTGTGTGTGTGTGTGCCAGATTGATACTGTGTTTGCTTTCCTCCATCTATTCATGAATGATTGAAAGCAGCGAAATGCTAAATTGTCTCCTCGACCGAAGGTCTTCTGAGGAGCGGGCTAGGTGGCACATGCCACTTCGGAGAGTGACTGTGCATTTGTCACCGCAAATGAGTAGGGAAGTGTCCCCGACGCCTCGACTGAAAACCCACTTCACAGGCCCCGGAAGAATCTATCTGGAGTAACAACTTTGGGTCTTATCTGCCAAAGCCACTGCCATATCTGATTGGAATAGACGGGGGCTGGTTCACTGCGAGCCGTCTGAGATGCAGGGCCTCGTAACAAAGAGCAGCGGTGGGGACTGACCTGGGAGTTTAAGGGTTGTGTTTACATTTGGACCAATCGTGACGTTAGAATTATAAGGTTCTATCTCCATTTTTGTCAAAATTGAGTTCTTTACATAATCTGATCCATTCTGTGTTTATTAATGCCTGTGTGGTGTTTTTTGTTTTTAAATGATGACATTTTTGAGTTAGTAATTCATAAAACACAAAGGTTCCATCTCACAAAACATAATGGAATGTAAAAACGTTGACGCTCAATATCTCTGAACTGCCCTAAACGGAGATAGAACCTTATCATTCTAAGCTCACGGGTTGTGTTTACATTTGGACCGATGCAGATTAAAGTAGCTTCACCAAAGTAATGATATGAATTCATGTGTCTGTGGCTGAGCCTTATCTGAAAGTACAATGAGTCTGAGTCATGAGATTTGTTTTTGCCGAGAAGTGCGAGATTTCATCACACCGTCGCTCATTAGCACCCGCAGATAATGTGTCGATCTCAGTTTCCGAATCCTTTCCCTCTAACTGCCACAAAAAAAGAAAAGAAAGCAAATAGGATTTTCCTCAGGTATATCAACACAACTTTCATGCAGTAGATATTTGTATTGAACTACATTCAAAAATGCCCACGCAGGTTAAAAAAACGATTAAATAAGCACTTAACTCATCGTTAATTTGCATCGAGGATCAGTTTAGTTGCTTCTTGGAAGGCATGAACATAATGGAATGTTGACATGGAACGTTCCTAGCCTATCAGCATGTATTCACGCTGAATATTCAGTTAATACATTAATTATATTACCATCCCGAGCCAGTAGGCATTTCCTGGGTGAATGTTGACATAAATAAAGCATTTTTGTTATGCATTGTGACGATTTTGATAACAAATATCTAGTTTGTTGAAATCTGAGCGATTGGAGTTGGCTGGACTGCCCCTTTTAACAGGACCGCCACAGACTAACTACTCTGCCTTCTGGGTGGCCTCTCGATTGATGCGACCAATCAGCTAGTACTGTACCTCAATCCGAGACCCCAATGTCATGTGACTTTGAGAGAGAGGAGCCCAGAAGCCTGTTAGTTAGTGCAACCTTGCAGGGGGACTGCAATTGAATCCAAGGTGAGCTCGAAAAAGGAATCGGCCCCAAATGTAGGTTACCCTAGTTCCTGTCCTTCATGACATACAGTAGGAACCATTCCTCGTGGCACAGCCCACCTTTTTGTCTCGGCTTACTGTGTGTGTGTGTGTGCATTCCTCCACACGCCTCAGTACACATTATCCAGAGAACCGTCCCCTTCTCCTCCCATCTCCAGAGGGGGGAAATCGATACCCATTTCTCCCTATTCTCTTTTTCCACCTCTCCCTCCCTCCCTCCCTCCCCTCCCCCAATCGTCTATTTAGCTCACATGAATATAAAACGTGTGCGTACGTCGACTTGCCGCCGGTCACGCACGAGTCGCCTCGCATTCACACACTTTTCCGTTGCTGAGGGCGACGGTTGAGCCGTTGATGAGCGACGCGCGACGGAGGGACAGGCGTGTTGACAGCTCTGACATGTGCTACAATGACACCAAACAAGGCGGGGATGAAAGGAAGGAAGGAGAACAAAAAGTGAGAGAAAACCCGTCGCCTGTCAGCCAGCGATATTATTGAGTCTCTCGATGATCTGATTGGATGTGCTAGTTGCCTCTTTGAAAGGAAGAAGGGGAAGGGAAGGGATTGCAGTGAGGAGATTGTGGTGCGTCGTGTGGAAACGAGGAGGGGGATCTGGGTAGTGTTGAAACGATACAGTTTGACGGGTTTAATACCAAAGGGCCACTGTGTACAGTACTGCAGTTTCGAGG
>NC_137684.1:27640982-27665982 GCF_963989245.1 Nansenia antarctica | reverse complement strand
GCTGGCGTTGCTTGTTCGCGGCTTCTCCGCCCGAAATCTAGGTGTAATTGCAGTATACAGAGTAGATTGTCCTACAAAGACACCTAGATTTAGATTTTAGTAATCAAAAAATTAATTAGACCCCTATACTTTCTTTGATCAATTTTTTTGTTTCTTTTTATTTTACTACTCTATCTTTTCAGTTTGTAAAGCGTCTTTGAGTGTCTATAAAAGCGCTATATAAGTCTAATGGATTAATTATTATTATTATTATTATTATAACATTCCCTCGTCGTTACTGAGATGAGATTAAAACCCACTTTTCAACCCCGTTGATAGAAACCCAGGAGGATTATGGGACGCCAAAGCAGCTGATAATGGTGTAATTGGAAAACTAACATGAAATCCAATTGTGATTAGAAGCTGGTGGAGGAAAATGGGGTTGGTGTACAATCGTATCTGGCACGTGATCTGAATCACCTTTGTACAGTAAAACATACATACATGTAAATGCAGGATATTAAGGCTTTCCTACAGCCCCACAATGGAGGCAGTGCCAGGCTTGCCCAAATTCCAACTTTCCTCGTGTCTCCCTAGAGAAAGATCTCAGCTAAATCCCAAGCAAATACTGCAGTCGTACAAATCTCCATGTCATCTGTATTTGTGCTTCCCCAGCAAACAGAATATGAGATCCATCCTACTTTTCTTTCTCTTTTTTTGAGAATAGATTGAGTTTGCCTGGCACAATGGAGTGAAGGGAATACTCCCAAAATAGTCCCGCTGAACCCCATCCAACTAGCACTTCAGACAGCCTCAAGCGCTCGAAAACATTCACATTCAAATACGATCTGAAACTGATTGACTGAGATCTGTCGCCCCCCCCCCCCACCCCAGCTGTAAAGTACTGTGTGTTAAAGGCTCGGGCGGGGGTGGGGGGGTCTGATTGCACTTTGAGATCACGGCCATGCATCTCCCGCCGCCGTCGTCGTGGGTGAATAGTTCAGGAGGGTCGGATCCACCCATCATAGCTCCCTTATCGGTGCAGACGTGGGGGGAGAGAGAGGGAAAACGCTCTTGCCCCTTCTTCATTATAGGGGCTGGTCCATTTGTCGCTGTCAGAGGGTGGGGAAGGCTAATCCTCGGTCGCCGTCGCCCTCGATCCGTATTTCCTGGAGGCGTGCTGATGGATGGCGGCGGTTGGCGATGAAAGCATCAATCGCCGAGGCCTATCATGGCCCCATCATCCACCCACGGGGAGGCGACTTAGGAGGACGCCGTGCGACGCCCCAACCTCGGCCCAGACAGCCATTAGTTTACCATACAGTTGACCTGACACGTGGTGCGTGGGAAGAAAGAGAGAGAGAGAGAGAGAGAGAGAGAGAGAGAGAGATCGCTAGGAGTTAACCGCGCCGTACAAACGGCCTAGAATGGCCTAGAACGAGAGCCCTGGCGATCCGGTCAATTCCGTTATTAACCTCTGTCAAAGACGCGTGGGGTAAAAGACCATCGAACGCGTTATCTTCACGAGACGAGCGGAGAATGCCGTATTGATCTCTGCGATCGATCGCCGTTCAACTTCTCCTTCGATCTGTCGTGATCTATCCCAATGCGGGAAAGGCAACCGGTTGAAACGGCGCAGTATATATACCGCGCCGTCGCCGCCACCGACACATCATCTGCCTAAGCAGGGCATTACGCCGCTTCTTATCCATCATTTGGAGTGGAGAACGAGGCTGTTAGCAATAAACATTGACGGCCCAGGAGAGTATTATTCCCCCACTTCCCCCCCCGCCCGCCCGCCTGCCCGCCTCCCCACCACCTCCCTTCCAATCCCCACCTCCCCCACATCTCTCTCCCCCTCAGAAAAATCCTCGACACCTCTATATAGCCGCCATGGATCATATGATCCGGAGGGCTGCACCCACCGCCTAGCGCTGATTTACGAGGCGAAGGGGGGAGAAGGTAATCATGACCTCTCATCCGGGCTCGGTGTCTTTTACCCTCACCGCTACAATCTTCTCTCTTGATATACAACGGCGAGGAAAAAAACAATACTGTTGCTTTGATTTCTCGCCCGTCGACGATTGCCTTTTTGTCAAGGAGGCTGCCAGGGTGACCGCCATCGCAATCATCCCCAGACAGTAACAACCCGATATGTATACGGTACAGTATCCGTGGGTGCCAGCTCATGGATAACAATACACCAGGCCTTATTACGCGGATGCAATAACATTGTGTTCCCTAATGATGTCAACCATGGCCTAGTTCAGAACCAATAAAGCAAAGCGTGTCACTGATTAATGCCTGCAGTCGCTGATTAATGCGACACACAACCTAAGGTATGCAACGGTATGTGCATGCGTGCGCATACTGATGCACAGATGAGCGTGAGCGCTCTCTATGGAGAAGCTCCAACTGCTCCAATAATGGCCATGAAGGGACAAAAGAGGAGGTGTGTGTGTGTGTATTTGTGTGTGTGTGTGTGTGTGTGTGCATGTGTGACTCGAGTGTGTATGTGTATGTGAGAGAGAGACAGAGTGAGAGAAAGAGAGAGAGAGAGAGAGACAGAGACAGAGAGAGAGGGATTGAGAGAGAGAGAGAGAGAGAGACAGAGAGAGAGAGGGATTGAGAGAGAGAGAGAGAGAATAGGAGGATGACAAACAAATGAAGGAGAAAGAGATGGCAGGTGCTTGGCAGTGAGATGCTGAGTAGGGGTGAGAGCAGGGTGAGGGGGTGGGGGGGGGGGGGAGACCGATGAGGGTTAGTGAGTCGACCAGAACAGCCCGTTAGCCCTGCGGTACTGAGCCCCTGCCAAGCCCTAGCCAGCCCCACGGAGGAGGGCCAAGCACAGCCCTCCTCCTCCACTGCACGTGGATCAAACAGCCATCAGAAAGAGATTAGGACCAAAGATTGCATTGTGAAGATTGCACTGAGAACGTATAGGCCGGGGTATCTGTGAGTGTGACAGGCATCAATATTGCATGATGTTTTTTTCAATTTAAGAGAGGGGAGCCCATGATCATGATCAAATCCATGTTGATCTGTAAATGATCCGTCATTGAAACGAGTAACACACTGTAATACCTGCCCTAATAGTGTTTACCTAGTCAATTTAAAATCCTAATCTCAATCGTAATCTCAGAAAATCCCAAAAGCAAGCCCGGCGTTTCTAATATTTTCCACATCTGCAATGCCAGAGAACCACTTTGACCGCTTTTATCCAGGAAGCAGGCATCAATTTACTGTACAAACACACCATTATGAGAACACTGGTCATCGCCCAAGCAAACAGTCTCTCTCTCTCTCTCTCTCTCTCTCGACTCCTGTCTTTATTGGTATTTCCAGCAAATTAGCCTGCGACACATCATTACCATTTACTTTAATGGCCGAGCAGCACTTATGCATGTGCACTGTGTGGCGCGTCAAATTGTGCATTACCTGCATGCGTGTGTGCAGTCGAATCGGCTTTATTTCGCATTCGTTCCATGCCTGCATGCCGATGCTGATGCTAAAGGCCACCGTTCGTTTCTGCATGAGTTATCTCCAGTATGCACGTTGCTTTGATCATCGGTGTGGGCAAGTTCTCTCTCTGTAACATTCACCGACGGAGATATATACTACAACCGAAAACAATGAGGCGTGAGGTTGAGAAAGTGCACCCTTGCCAATTACTAGACTGGCAGGCCAGTGGCTACGTCGAGTCTAGAAAGGTTCACAGAGCCTCTATTTTGATCTTAAAGCTGACAGCAACCATCCCACCGTTCACACATCGGTGATCAAGATAATTGGATGCCGTTTATCCCTGCTTTCGTTCTCGAAGAAGAGTCCACCATGTTTTCCCCCCGATCATGCTTTCTCGATGCTCCGATGATGGTACGTGCATCACCAGCAACAGTATTCCAACATTGTGTGGTAATTCCTCAATTTTAAACCTCTTACCGAGTCTCAGCGGGAAGTTACTCTTAACGGGAGTTGAACCAGAGGGCGATATGTGTGTGTATGCATGCTAAGAGCAAAGGAGGAGCCGTGAATGAGTTATTCCAGGCTATATTTATGGTTTTATGGTGTTTTATCTTTCTTTCTTTTTACGGCCTTACAGTTATTTAACTGCCTTCGTCTTTGAAGAAAGGAGGGCTGTGAGTTCTGTTGAAGTAGAACTCCCCCCCCCTTCGAGCTACAGCTGCTTGTACATTGTGTTTGCCAGGCTCATGATGGAACTGTGATGGGGCTAAATATACAATGGCCTCCTTCACCTTCCTTACACCAACCTCAGATGCACTCTGCAGCCCCCCTCCCTGTGTGGGCCATTTACAATAATAACCCTCAATCATCTCATGAAACCACTATTAAAACAACCATCACACCCCCCCCCCCCCCCCACACCCAAACCCCTCCACCCCAACAGCAGTGTGACTAGTGAAGTTGGTTCTGGGAGGTATCGCATCATGGGGAGTGTTGATGGTGGTGTATCCTGATCACCACCTACCTAGTTGTATATGTGTCAACGCAGCCTCTTAAGTAGCGATGAGGCTAATCCACCACTCCAACCTGTTGTGCCTCAAAGAGAGCCTGTCAAGACCACAGGACTTCCCTCTGTGTCTCTCTCTCTCTAACTATACAGCTACCGTGTGACACAGCGGCACTATGATGTTGGTGGTGTAGCTACGTACCACAGAGAGAGCCTTTGGGCATAGGAAGCATAGGGCCAAACTGCATTGGGGAGTCATTGTGCTGACTTGACTAAGGAGGGGACGGGGAGGAGAGGCCTCAGGTCGCTTCATTTCAACGTAATGGGATTGATCCTCCATTCTGATTCTCACCCGTTGGGAGGCTGCCCGCTCTTGGGAAGGCACGGCCCACACCAGACGGCGTGGTGTGGGCCCGGGCACTGATGCATTTCTGTGTGTGACAGCCGTGTACACCTAATCTCACCCATGGGCTGTAGGTGGGGAGGGAGGACACACAGGGGGTACAGACACCCACACACAGAACCCTTCCCAACACACACACACACACACACACACATTAAACATGTTTTGCTTCCCCAATGGTCACAGAACCTGTAACACCAGGCAGCAAACTGGTCTTCAGCAATTGACTGGTTAATAGAAATCCCTGTTTTTTTTTTTCATTTCTGGTTCTGGGCTGAAATAAAACCAGCAGAAGGCAGTGGTCCAGCATGCATGAATCAAAGATCACTCAAGCAGAAATAGAATACACTGACATCAATTTATTTATACCGTAAGAGAGATGTTCAGTCTGATATGGAAGTGCCCGTCATATAGCCTACTGCATAATCTATAGTCTGCCTCTGCATGCCAACCCACCCACCCCCCTATTTGGCAGCATGCACTACCGCAGGTGCTGGCTAGACTCGAGGAAGGGCTGTCACAAATGCACAGCACAATGCTAATTGGTTCAAAGTTAGACACGTCATATTTCAGATAAGCGTCAGATATGACCTTCAAATTGAACGACATCCAAATCACATGCGGGAGGGGGGGGGATGGCGGGGGGGGGGGTTGGGGGGGATTATGACTTAAGGTGTGTTTTAATTATACATAGAAGTGCACTAAAAATGTGAGTATGTTAGGTGGGAGTTGAGTGGTTTTGTGTCTGTGTGTGAGGCTGTCTCTCTGAGAGAGAGAGTGAGTGTGTAGGCGAGGGTAGGCTACGTGCGAGACGAGTGTTGGGATGTGGAACACCTTGCAATGTTATTATGAACGCAACCGAGCAACGCAAAGCAAACACATCATTGTGCAGCCGAATAACATCATCAATAGCCTACCACACGTGAAAACATAAGGCTATTGCACCTTAACAATTCATATTATGACGATTTGAGTCAAATGCATGATGTAATGTGAGCGAACCTCCGGATCTCAAAGCCGTGAAGTTTGAATTATAGGGGGAGCTGTCCATGGTCCTGAAATGTCTCACCAAGCCTATAAACGCGCCTCGTGCTGAATTCGGTGCATTCTCAAGCACGATCGCCGTCACTATATCATTCCTCTCCCCTTATAACAAAAATGCATAGGGTTGTGTTTTCTAATCATCTTAAACATTGTGATAATAACTGCAACTTGACTATCCTCCTCGTTCCGTTCCGACAGCGCACACACACACACGCATTCCAATGCGGTCAGAATTTACTGCAGGCAAAAAAATATATGACACCACTTCAAATTGTTCCATGCATCCTCTGTTTCACTTTTGTCTGTTTTTCTTTGGAAAATATTGCATAACAAGGCTTTTTTTGGGGGGGGGGGGGGGGGGGGGGGTTGTAGAAAAGAAAGTAAGGCATCGGTCTGATAGGTTATGGTAAGAAAAACATTCGATCGGCTATTTGGCATCCGCGTTCATATTCATAGACTGCAATAGGCATATCAGGCATTGTATTATCAGCGTTATTGTATAATAGCCTAGGCTAATGTCCCCCCGACGCACTAAATGCAGGGGGGCAATAACATAACAGTGAGCTTTTTTAACCGTGCCTTTACCCGAAAATGATCCCACAAGCAAGCGGCATGCAGAAAAACCAAAACCGCCATCTCATTTCCCCCCCCAACATAATTATGTTAATCATTAATACGGGTAGGCCCCCCCTTACCTTGTTAGTTTCGCAGCCTTCTCACACACGGGGGGGGGGGGTTTGGGGGTCCTCAAACGGGGGTCCTCAAACTCGAAAGACTTAAAGAAAGCGGCGAGGTTAAAGCACGAAGATCGGCGGTCCAACTTTGCGCGTCTTGTCCGAGACACCGAGGGTGCGACTGGAGAAATGGATGTGCGTTAACAGACGCGCACCCCGGCAGGAGACACGAGACGAGCTTCAGGTACCGTTAGTATACCGCCACCGGCCACAGTGTCTAGCAAAAAAAAAAACTCCAGCTCACAGACATAGGAATGACAAATAAATAAACCAAAAATGTCAGTATTTTTGTTGTTGGATGAAATACCGATGAAGGTGATATCCTGTAATAGGGCTTTAGTCACTGGAGATGTTTCATCTGGACGGTACCAGACCAGCAACGCGTCTCTCTCTCTCTCTCTCTCTCTCTCTCTCTCTCTCTCTCTCTCTCTCTCTCTCTCTCTCTCTCTCTCTCTCTCTCTCTCTCTCTCTCTCTCTCTCTCTCTCTCTCTCTCTCTCTCTCTCTCTCTCTCTCTCTCTCTCAGTTGCACAGACACGGTGTCCTTGACTAACAACCTGAACACATTTTTTATCCAACGATCCCTGTAAAAACGTTCTTTTGAAATTGTAGACTATGTTTCCGCTCCCCAACAAAAATATCCAGGTAATTTACGAGAAGGAGGCAGACCCGTTAATGTTAAGAAACACATCCGGTGGTGGATTGAGGAGAATGAATGGATGTATATCCAGAGACAACCAGTCATATTTTTAAAAACACACAGAAAAAATAACGCAATAACCTTGAACTTGAACTGTCCAAATACAAGGTGCAGACGTGTCCGGGCGTATAATGCGCGCACAAATCCAAAAACTGGATCCCCCTTCAACAACCTCTTCAAGAACTGAACACATTCCTTGTTAATCCATCCAGAATACTTATCAAGTCTACAAGAATGTCCTTTCTTTTAAAGCATGCAATTAGTGCTGTAGCCTCATACTACAATCTAGATTGTGTTATTAGGCGCGCAAACAATTAACAACCGTCAATGATTTATGAGACAATAATAATCGCCCGTGTTGCTTCCACGCATCACCCCTGGGTGCACGGGTGGGGTGAGACGCAATCTCGACGCTCGGCGGTGGGACCTTCAGTGGCACGCCCACGTCCGACGTCCCATCCCTCCCTCCCCACACTGAAAAAAAAAGTATTTTGAATTTACTTGATTTTAATGTGCACATCAGTCCCACATGATCAGAATATGGGCAACTGATGTAATTATTTATTATAAGTATGTATCTCATTCACATTAGACTGCTTAAAATAATTATGTTGATGCAATATAATATTTGTCAGTTATTGTAATATCAATGTATTGTGTAATGTTTAAGTAATTTCATCTTGTCCACGGTACCTGATTTTCAACTCTAACTCCAACATTATTTCTTAATGCCAAATTATTCAAAGGTATTTTGTAACTTTAAAGCAATTTCATTATGTCCCTGGTAGCCAAGTTAGGTCAGTAAATCAAACTTGATTTGTTAAAGTTAATTCTATACAAATGTATTGTAGACATCGGTTCTGTTTAAGTGTGTGCAAATACAAAATAATAAATGTAAAATAACTGCATCCCCTCCGTACGAGAGCTCTTGCCCCATCCCCTCCTGCTGACCAAGTAGTTTGAGAACCGTAATTTTTTACTTTTAAGCATCTCGTAGTAGTATATTATGGAGAGCTTGCATTATGCTTCGGTGGCAGTACTACACTCTTAGAAAAAAAAAGATTATGGGTTATTTATGGCACCATTAAGGTGTAACGAGGTCATTTTTTTTTTCGAACCATGTTTATCAAGTTGGTGCTTTTTGGAACCTGTTTTTCACGAGCAAGCTGCAGAATGTTTGCAACATTCTTATCAAAGCTGCTATTTGGAATCGTTTTGCATATCTCATTCATTCAGTAGCATACGGTGGGTTGTTGACATTATCGCAGACGTGACAACTGTGTCATCCACATTTTACATTTCACATTTACATTTTTGGCATTTAGCAGGACACCTTCTTCCAAAGCGACTTACAATCGGTACATTTGACTAAGCAAGTAAATCATCAATTCACCAGTCGTAGCAGGAAGAGTAATCTAGCTCAGGCCAGGGGCCATTGGCAGTCGTCGTGATAGGAGAAGAAAGAAAGAGATCGAATTATCTATTTATTTTACACTGGAGAAACAGTACAAGGGGGAAGTAGACATTTTGGGAGCCACAGTATACACACAGTATAGGGGGAAGCAGGTGTCTCAGGAGACACAGTGCTGGGGCGTATGCCCCTGTTTGAAGTTGGGAGTTCACACGAACATGCCCACAGTTGTAACACAGCCAGAATCAAACAAGAACCAACATCACAGGTAGATCGGTTTGTGAAACATTACAACATAAAGAACCGACATGTCCAATTGGCATACTTGTTGCTAGGGAATTGTGGGTAATTGTGAATGTCCATTATTAGTGTTGCATTATCCCACTGACCTATGTTGGTTCTTGTTTGATTCTGAATGTATTAGATCGGTGATCTTGTTCATGCATGTCCTTTGTTGGGTGTGGTTGGTTCCAGCATGTACATGTCTATTGGTGCAGCCCTTCATTTGTTATAACCAGGAGTACCACATAAGGCCATACATATTTGAGATGGAAGCAATTTACCATGAGAGGAAGGGGGTTGTGGACTCATTTACCACTGGTACAGGGTTGTGGCACGAGGCGAAGGGTTGTAACATTAAATTCATTTATTTACGATCATTAATCGTTTCAGAATACATATATCCTTCCGCCCCAGAATATAGTCCCATAAACAAGATCAACCATTGCACAGATTGATTGGGAGGCGCATTGATACTGGAAATGCGGTCTGAACTGTGGGTTGTTGGGGTATTTACCACTGTTGCTAGCCAATCAGAAACCAGTATCCAAACATGCTGTTGTAGAAAGTGACTTTTGAAATGGGTTTCTGTCTGAAAATGTGACTTTTTCAGAAGCTAGGCTATGACATACGGAGCTAGACCAATATCATCACAGTCGTCTAGGTCTAGGAACCCATCGTTTTTCTTTTACTCTAATTAACTCCCATGTTAGCGGTCCATATTCCTGGTGCTGAGCAAGCACATTGCTTGCTTGGGCAAGTCGTCTCATTCCTTTCCTCTTTTCACTGGACAGAAAAGTGATGGCGTGCCTCTTAAAATAAACATCCCTCAAGGTACTTTCCAATGCAACACGATATGATACACAGCACTCTTCCCTGATTTTCTTTTACAACTTGAGTACTGATGATACATGATACAGGGGGTACATCTGTAAAATAAAAACGTTCAAAATCATCCCCCTTCTAAAACTGCCATCCCCCCTTTCCATCCCTTATGTCATTTCATCAATGATCAATGAACGTGGTATTACTGCTATGTCAACATTTAGTTTTGCGCATACTGAGTAAAACACTGTGGGCGAGGGAGGGGGAACGCACACATGCAATGACATTTTTACCACCAAGTCACTGACACTGAAGTCACTGACGCTGTGGGGATGCTAAAATTGTCCCCATATGATAAAATCCACCATCCCCCCTGATTTTCTTTTACAACTTGAGTACTGATGATACATGATACCAACCATAGCAGGGCTCAACCCCTTCATTAAGGACTCACTGTCCAGACGACATCAGGTACTACAGACTCAGAGTAGCTTTAACTAGGCTAACTATTCTACTAGCTCAAAATAACATGTTCTTTAGCCATAAAACAGGTTCTATAACATTATTCATAAATGGCACCATACATATTTGGAACTGTTTTAGGTTCCAGAACTTCCATAACAACCATTTGACAATGGTTCTATACAGGACATTTAGGGGTGCCTTATACGGTATCAAAGCTCAGAACCTTTTTTGGTTCCATATAGAACTCCTTACTCTTCTAAGAGTGCATGGATTAGATTTCATGGGAAACTGAGCTGTGCCTGTGCACGTGGAGGAGGAGGAAGGGGGTGGAGGGAAGCAATATGCGCTCGTGAATTTGAATTAGCACAGTAAGCTACGTGTGCTGAATTAAGCTCTGTTTTAAAAACGTGCGTCGAATGACTAACTCGACATGCCAAATGGCTGACTGGTTAATTTAATTTGCGGTTCTGGTGATCAGAAGGCCCTCCCAAGTAGCCTTTGTTACAAAACCATGTGTTACATCGTCTATTGTAATTGGAATGTTAAATATACTAAATACATAGTCCTATTTTTAATTCATATAGACCTATCCCACACTTGTGTTATCACTGCTGTATTCTAATTAACATTCGGCTACATTTTTTCATGATTCATGTGGCAGAATAGGCTATTACCTCACACGCACTCTCTGACCGAGTTATACTATATGGAAACCAAAAGGTTCTATACTTTGATACATAATACAGCATCCCTAACAGTTATATAAGGGAACCATTTTCAAAGGTTGGTATGAAAGGGGGTGCCTCAGGGGGTGTAGATGTCTGAGGAGGAAGAGCCCAGGTGTACCCTAAAGCGATGGGTCTTTAGTCTACGGGGGAAGATAAGTAGTGGCTCTGCCGTCCTGACAGCAGTGAGAAACTCATTCCACCACTGGGGAGCCAAGACAGAGAAGGGGCCTCGACTGACAGAGTGACCACTATGTCCCCATAGAGATGGTGGTACTAAGCAGCCAGCAGAGGTGGAATTTAAATGGATTGATGAGGCCAGGGGGGCTTGGGAACTGACCATCGTTTGCAGATAGGGAGGGGCTGTTCCCTTAGGCTGTTCTGTAGGTGAGGCACCAGGTTTCTTGAATCTGATGTGAGCTGCTACTGAGAGCCAGTGAAGTGGTGCGGAGGAGGAGGTGGTGACATGGGGAGGATTTGTGGAGGTTGAACACCAGACGGGCTGCAGCGTTCTGGATGAGCTGCAGAGGTCCTAATGGCGGAGGCAGGAAGCCAGGACAGAAATGAGTTCCAGTAGTCTAGGCGGGTGTTAGGATGTGTTTTCGTTGAGTCAACACTTTAAATACTTTATATGAAATAACTAATCAAACCAATGTGTCATTTATACTGTTTACTCTCTTCCTTATTCTCTGCGGGTCATCAGAATACTCAGAACTGACAGAGAATCAGCTCCTTCTGGGTCAAGCAGACTGAACAGAGCCATTGTCAATGGTTATAATTTGTGTTAGGCATGCTGTTTGCTTATTCTGTCTATAAAGGGCACACTGCGTGTGGCCATGACTGCGTGCGTTCTCCCCCTGTGAGAGAACTTACCTGCAGCGCTACAAAGGGGAATACATCTTTCTACAATTGTCTACTTTGAGAAAGAATCTTTCATTACTTTGGGTTACCGCCAATCTCGGCCACCACCCATCATCAATCACACCTAATATCAGCGGGAGATGTGCTGCTTCTTTCGGGAGGAATGGGTGTATCCTTTGAATGTTGTAGTCACACAGGAGGAGAGTTGGTTGTTCAGGATCACCGCAAAGATTGTTTGCTGATTAGCAGTGGGACTCATTGGACCTATCGTTAAGCCACAGCCCCTTTGAAAACTCAGACAAACAAACAACGCTTCACTGACAGTGACTGACTGACCGACCGTGACTGAATGACATTCAATGACTTACAATGGCGGGGGTTGGCAAATTTCTGATTTCTGATTTACCACAGCAAGTAATAGACATGTTTTTTTAAAGATGACAAGAATATTTTGTCTAGAAGCTTTTCACCATCAGATATTAGCTAGTTGTTTGTCCGAGTTTTCTGCCTGTAGTGACTTTTGCTGTGATATGATTGGACAATTTCTATTTGGGGGCGTGGCTTAGCGATAGGTCCATAGAGTTCTTCACCGTTCTTGATGGAGAAGGACAGGCTTTCCCAGGAAGGAAAAGGAGCTATGTCTTGTCACAACTGAGCTTGAGGTGGCGAGCAGCAGACATCTAGGCAGTGATGTCTGCGGGACACGTAGAGACACCAGTTTCCACCTGTGTGTCAGAATGATGGAGATCACAACAAAGTTGAGTGTCGTTAGCGTAGCATTGGTAAGAGAAACTGTGTGAGGAAATTACAGAGCCAAAATATTTGGTATACAGAGAGAACAATAAGGGTCCAGAGACCTGGGGACAGAGCCCTGGTTGAGGTCACGCGATGTGGACAGTGACACTCTCCATGTTACCCGGCATGAATGATCAGCCAGGTAGGATACAAACCAGGAGAATGCCAGAAAAGGATCCGGTGGCTTCCTCTGTCAAACGCAGAAGACGAGTCCAGGAGAATGAGAAGAGAGGAGAGTAAGTATGGTTCTATATTAAAGTCTAAGGAACCTAGTGCAACACAAATGACGGAAATCCACAAATACCCACAATTCCCTAGCAACAGCAAGGTGCTCATCATCAGCTCCAACTTTAAACAGCGTTCTTGTGTGGAACACGATTACAAATAACACCTCTTTGATGAAAAGGTTCCAAGTATTACATTTGTTTGTGAAACAGATAACTAAAAGCACCCAACTTGATGGAAGTGTGTTCTACATAAATTACTTTTTACACCTCAATGGTGCCATAAAGAACCTCTAAAGAAGCACAAAGAGTGTGCACACTGCACACATAGTTTTACAAAACTACTTCACAGCAGTGCCAAGGAGCAGGGCAGATAAGGAACAACATTGCAGTGTGCGAACACGATGGGTAATTAAGCAGACGCAGATATAGCTCACTAATCTCTCTTCTCCTTTTCTGACTGCCTGGGTATAAGGGGGCCTTGTACCAGAGCAAATTAATGGAGCAGATTCACCTGGGACTTGTCGGCCAGTGTTACATTTCTAAGTGAAAACTGACACGGGGGCGGGGGGGAGGGGGAGTGTGCGGTGCTGGAAGCTGGGTGGAGGCACGAGGGAGCTTTAACTGCTGACACAAGAAAAAATGTGTCAACTCTTCTCCCAACATTTCCACCGAGCCACAAACACTTTTTTTTGTGGAAACAAGAGCTGACTTGCGATCTTTGACTGTGCCTGTGCAGACACACGCGGGGCAGACACTTTCTGCTTTTAATTCAACCGTTGCAAAATGAATATGTACACATACTGTATCCCGGGTGGGACTTTCCCGTGTGACATTGAGTCTGTCTTCGAAAGGGGCCCGTACACTCAGCAGGCGAGGTCGGGGGGGAAAGGGAAATACACAAATCGTGTGGGTGACGGATGCCATAGGCCACTTCGAGGTGACAAGGCAGAGTTAAGAGGTTTTTTTCCGAGGTTAAATGGAGGTTAGTAAGAGGCTGATCCTTTCTCTGCTGTCACTACACTGCTGAACAATCATGCCAAGTGACTGATTCGGACTGACAGTTGGGGGAAGAAGAACTTGGAGTCCATGGGGCCCAGCCAACTTGGGACTCCTTCCAATGAGTGGGACAGAGAACAGACATGGTGGATGTTAGGAGCCAAAAACATATTATGATAGAATGCTATTGAGTAGCCAAATGATCATGATGATTGAATGAAATATGAATGATTGCATGAACTATTAGACTATGTTGTATGATGGTTCCCCCCTAGTGCCCTTTGGTCTGAACTGTGTCAGGGAAATTGTTTAAGTAGCAGGAAGTGAGGCTAGCAGGGAGGAAGTCTTGGCAGGCCTGGGTAAGGGAATAGTTTTTTGACTACACAAGGAGAGATCCACACAAGGAGAGAGTCTGACAAACTCGAGGAGGACTCAAGGAAACTCAAAATAAGACACTATAGAAAGTGAGTCTGCATTGGAATTATATTTTGTTATTTTGTTATTTTTCTATTTTCTAAAGATGGCCACTGGAACTGTGGAATTTTATGTTTATATTTAAAGGAGAATAAATCCATATTTTGGTTGCAATTCTACCTGGACTGGATTACGATTTTGTTGGTTTTAATATTTGGATGTGCGTCAAAACCCCTGCCTTGCCTGGAAGGTGGTTACTTAATTGTTTGAAGCCACTACAGTGGAACAGACCTAACGAAGGTTCTACACCAGTATTCATAAATGGCACCATACCATTTATACAATGGTGTGATCTATAAAACTCCTCCTGCTCACCTACAAATCCCTCCACGGCCTGGCCCCCCGTACCTCGGCTGTGTGCGTATATCATGGATATCGGCACGGCTGGAACGCAAACTGACCAATAGAGACAATGGACCAAACTGACCAATAGAGACAATGGACCGGATCTATCCGTTGTATAAACTGGAAGCATGCAACCTTTTTGGGTTCCATATAGAACTGTTAGTTCTAAGAGTGTACAGTCTAATTTTGTGTATTTTGATACCCTGAGATATTCAACCTTTACCCTCTACCGTCATTAGAGTGATGTTAGCCATACGCCTACAGTAGGAGGAAGCCATCAAGCTACTATCCTTATCGATAGTATTACAAACCCATCATTGAACACACATTGTGGTCAAGGCTTTTTACACTCTTGAATGACTTGCAGTTGCAGTTAACCACACAATTATTCTTTTGTGCCGCCTCAGCACAATAATTGCCCGTGCCTTTTCATCCCCCCCACTGAGTCCCACCGGGATTCACTGAACACACTTCAGAGAGAGAGAAGCGAGAGCTCCAACTTTGAAGGTGAATTAGATTTAACATTATTTGTCAACCTGCATTCATGAGGATGTAATACTGTACTGTACATTACAAGAGCACCGCGGCAATATGGGACACGTACGGTGGTCTGGTCATTTGAGCAGCAAGTCGGCAACCAATCAAAATGTTCAGACTTTTCTTTCGAAACACGGAAATACATTTCAACGTTGTTGAAAATCACACACGCACCAACTCGCTAGTCAAGCCACAATACTGCAATGCAATGGATTCGGTGACTCATCCCCACTGCTACCTAGTGAACTATAACACGACTTTACATTGTCTCACAAAACAAGCTGCGTGAGTTGACTAGCGAATGTGTCATTGATTTTCAACAACACTGAAATATATTTACATTTTTCGAAAGAGCATGAAATCGGATGCCGATTTTACTTGCGGACCGATTGACCGGACCGTGTCATCAGTATTCCAAGCTGTTGAGTCCCAAAGTCAGTCCCAAAGTCAGCTCTATCCCCCGTATTGCTTTTCTATATCATAGTCCTAAGGGTCTGAGCTCAGGGTGGGAGCAGACCAGACACCGTCATACCTCCGGGGAAAAAACTGCACCACAGTCATATTTCATGTTCCCAATCTAGTAATCCGGGTTTCTGTGGCGTGTGGTGCTTGTGACTCTGAATCAGAATGAAAGGCCCACCGCTTAAAAGTTCAGCCTCAGAGGACGGTGAGAGGCTTAGCTGCCCCTCAGACCCCTGGGCGATCCTGGAGGATTGGATGTGCTCTTCCTGTTAGGGCTGAGCCGAGCGGCATGAAGAGAGAGAGGGAGTAGGGGATTTAGGAGTGGAGGAGGAGACTTGGAGACAGGGGCTGAAGGTCGACGTCGGATCAAAAACTGATCTATGGCCCTCTCCGGTAATCTGAGGTTCTGTTTGCAACGGGTTTTTCACTGAGGATAGGTAATGCTTTTACACTTTCTCTCAGGCCCCTGGTGTCTTACAGGCCAACCCCCCCCCCCTTCCCCCTCTACACACACACACACAAATGCACACACACACACACACACACACACACACACACTGTGGGAACCCTCTCTCTGAGACCAGGGAATTTGCGCACACAAGCCAGACAACAACACAGACCAAGGTGAACCGTTCAGCCACACTCTGCACGTATTTAATTAAATAATAGGAAGCTCAGTGGCCTTGCGGTTAGAGTGTCCGCCCTGAGATTGGGAGGTTGGGAGCTTGATCCCTTGGTGAGTCATACCAAAGACTATAAAAATGGTACCTGATGCCTCTCTACTTGGCACTCAGCATTAAGGGTTGGATTGGGGGTAAGACCGTGAGCCCCGCCTCACGCTACGGCAACAGGAGATGGGCAGGAGATAGGCTCCTGCCCTAATGGCCGTTAGGCTCGAGAACCACCGGTTCTCAAGGCTACTCAGGGGGAATAAGACCAATTCAGGGGCTCTCACGTCTACTCAAACTCAGGGGGGGGGGGGGGGGGGGAGAAGCATAATCCAACAAAGGTTCATCCTCTAGGGGGCGTAAGTCGGGTTGGCGTCTAGCCCGGTGTGGCTCACTGGCTACCGTTTGTCCCAGGCTCTGGTTCTGTCTCCGGTGCTGCCAGGGGGCCTCTGCCATCACTACTGGAACTCGGTCTGGCAACAGAACAGAACAGAACAGAACCGTCAATAATACTCAACTCAGACACTGTGCAGCCGGAGTCCGGCTCTCAACCCACAACGTGCGTGCTTCTGTCTCGTCCGCTCCCGTTATCTGGTAGGTTCCCACCTTCTTTATCTGTGCCTGTAACCCGTTTAATTGAGTGAGGCGGGCGGGGCAGCTGTGCATAGCTGGAGGGTTTTCCCCGCGTCTACTCTGCCCTGAGGCCGGTATGGGAGCTGTCCACGGTGCTGATGCTCACCGTAGGTCGCAGTCAAGAGAGGTTTGCCGCAACACACACACACACACACACACACACACACACACACACAAACGCACACACATACACGCACTTGCACGCACATGCGTACATAAAGAAATGCACCCACTCAAGCACACACAGACACACATACAAAGACACACTCACTCACGTACTGTAGACACACACACACACACACACACATACATGCACTTGCACGCACATGCGTACATACAGAAATGCACCCACTCAAACACACACAGACACACACACAAAGACACACTCACTCACGTACTGTAGACACACACACACACACACACACACACATGTACTTGCACGCACATGCGTACATACAGAAATGCACCCACTCAAACACACACAGACACACACACAAAGACACACTCACTCACGTACTGTAGACACACACACACACACAGACACACACACACACACACACACACACACACACAGACACACACATAACCAAAGACACGTATACACACACACCCCTGTTCATTAGTAGTTAAAATCACCATGTACTATGCACCAATACTCACAGCATTTATCTTAGTTTCCTCTTCCAAACCTTCCTTGGAATAATTGTTCGTTTGAAGGCAACAAAGCTGTGGTGTTTTTTAAGATAATGTCATTAGGGAGGCACAATATGTCTCACCTTAGACCAAAGTCTTGCTCTACAGAGTGGTTTTAATTAAAGCAAGACTGGAATGTTCTTGTTCAGTGAAAAGAGAGATGCATTATTTATCTGGGGGGAGGCGGCCTGGTGGTCTATGACTGATGTCGTTGGACCGCAAGGAAGTTTGTCTCAGGGGGGACACTACTAGATACAACCATCCCCCCTGATACAACCATGCAACACTGGTTTCTATGCCAACCATCACACTCATCTCTTTGAACTTTCTCCTTTGCCTGTCTAACTGGTGGAGTGTATCCATCTCTTTAACTTGCTGACTCTCACTCCTTACACTTTCTCAGCGTCCTAGCTCCCTAGCCTCATGAAGGTATTTTGCCAGTCTAAATGTTAATTCTTGAGATAATTCTGTAAAATATAGTGTTCTTTTATAATGAAATACCTTTGCAGAACGGAATACATGCATACTATGAACACAGTACAACCTTTGAACGGATTTTGCAACGCCAAGAAATGCGATAAACTCTTGCTAGCTGCCACCATTTTCGGGGGGGCCCCGGGGGGGTTGTTGGGAAACACCTGAAAAGGTATGACTGTACGATTATGTTAACGGTTATCCATAACAACATAACATGGTCAGGCCCGGCCCTCAGACTTCGATGGCTCTAAACAAGATTTGGATTGTGGCCCCCACTCCCCCGACTCCCCACACACACATACATTTTTGATTGACGGGTGGGAGCTTGTGCTAAATCGACAGCGCAAGTGTGGCCCCCCCAAGTGTGGCCCCCCCTCTAGCCAACTGCATAGACTGTTTATGCCAGCGGCCGGCCCTGACAATGTTGTTTGGATAGGCGATGAGGATGGCCGTTGAAAACCTCACACACCATTCTACACAATAAATTCCCTCGTGAGAAAAATAAAGTTCTTGAATTTAATTGAAAAAGCCTGGGGGGGGGGGGGGGGGGCAGCTCAATATTGAATCAGATGTGGATGACAGCATGATAATGAAAAACCACAGCCGCATTTAACACTGAACTTTGGAAGATCATTTATGACTGTGGATGCCATACCTAACCGATTCAAGTCCAGTGGGTTGATAGTAATAAGCATTGCAGCGCATTGCGTCAGTTTGTACTTCATCACTAATGAAAATAGCATCAGTGTGAAGGAGGGGCAGGACATATTTCTTCGAGCTGTACAATGGGTTTACACTGCTGGGTATAAAAAAAACTAAAGTGTTGTATCACATAACTACAATCGACTTCAGAGATATCCGCCTCTACCGTATGCTTAATATAATAATTGTAGGTGGCTGTGATACACTTTGAATATGCCTTGAATAAGACTTGAAGATAGAGAACATGTAGAAACCGTGTAGAATGTTCTAGCGAGCACTCTCTGTGTTGATAAACGAGAGCCCGCATGGCTTTTTAAATTGATTCAAAGTTTTCCAAAATGAATTCTCATTTAAATATGTGAACAGTGGGAGTGATTAATGATGATGTGTTCGCCAATGGCTGCCCACTCAGATGGCAGAACTACAGTATTATAGCTTTGCCCATCTGCCCAGGGTTTTGATTGAGCTAGTGGTTGGATATAGGCCACAAGTGAGGGTGTCACTCCTGCTCAACTTAGTTAGAATCTTCATTATTAAATGACATCGTCTGAAAATGAAGACATTAGTCTTGAGTGGCAGGAAAGGTGGTTAAATGGTTATTAGGAAGACAACAGGAGAATGAACGCAGAGCAGAGAAAATTAAGGATTGATTGAAGGAGAATGAACTGAACTGAGAGATCAATGGATGCTGCAAACCCTCTTTATTGCAATATCAATTATTAAGAATTGGGAGGAAAACACAAGTCGTCGACTTTTTCAAACAGGCTTTGAAATGTGGACCTCATTAGCAGAGGAGCATTATTATTTCCCCAATAACAAGATTCAAAACTGCTTTGTATATCAAAGTGTCTCTCTTATGGCCATACAAACAGGGGTCCGGTCCGACTTGATTATAAACAACAAAAACAAACTAATTTTGAGTTGTTCATGTACCGAAATCATTAGAAAATCCATCTCTTTGATTAATCAACAATGAATTCCCCAGATGGGTTCATTAATTACGTAGTTTCTCAGTCAAGCCTTTGGGCCTTGCATAAATTACCACTGTACAGTGGGAAGAATTGTCCACTCGACAAAAAAAATCAGAAGGGAGCGGACTAATTTGCCTTTCTACTCTGCATTTGCCCTGATAGTAGTATTGCTCTGGAGAGAAACATAAAGTGCTACTGTAGTAGTGTTCACATTGGTACAGAAACAGAAATGTTTCTATTTGTTTCTTACTGTCCAGAGCTTGCCTTGAAATGTACATGTCCCTGAAGAAACAATTCATTATGTTACTTTGCTTTCCATCACAGAGATAATTTCAGCCATTGTCCTCCTAAGAGTATGTTAACATCAACAGTGCAATGTCACCGTGGAGAAATATGTTATCAGAATTATAGAAGTTGGGGGTATAATTTCCCTGAACAATACTCTTACAACGGATCAGATTTGTTCATAAGAACAAACCGTTAGTTTTTACATTTCTCTGTGACCTGTGGTTGATGGTTATTTGGTTGCTTGATGGTTATTCTTCAAATGCTGTTCAAGTTATTCACCACTTGAGAGGTCAAAAGCTGTGGGGAAAATATAAAGCTGTCATCAAGGCAAGGCTGAACCCAAATGCAGACACACGACAGGCAGGTAAGGGTTAAGCAAGTAGTTTTAATAAGAGGTACAGGCGGGGCAGGCAGGTGGGTAGTCAGACAGACAGGAGTCTGGCAGGCAGGTGGGAAGTCAGACAGACAGGGGTCTGGCAGGCAGGTGGGTAATCACACAGACAGGGGTCTGGCAGACAGGTGGGTAGTCAGACAGACAGGGGTCTGGCAGGCAGGGGGGTAGTCACACAGACAGGGGTCTGGCAGACAGGCGGGTAGTCAGACAGACAGGGGTCTGGCAGGCAGGTGGGTAGTCACACAGACAGGGGTCTGGCAGGCAGGGGGGTAGTCACACAGACAGAGGTCTGGCAGACAGGCGGGTAGTCACACAGACAGGGGTCTGGCAGACAGGCGGATAGTCACACAGACAGGAGTCTGGCAGACAGGTGGTTAGTCACACAGACAGGGGTCTGGCAGACAGGCGGATAGTCACACAGACAGGTGTCTGGCAGGCAGGTGGTTAGTCAGACAGACAGAGGTCGGGCAGACAGGTGGATAGTCAGACAGACAGGGGTCTGGCAGGCAGGCGGATAGTCACACAGACAGGGGTCTGGCAGGCAGGTGGATAGTCAGACAGACAGAGGTCGGGCAGGCAGGTGGATAGTCAGACAGACACGGGTCGGGCAGACAGGTGGGTAGTCAGACAGACAGGGGTCGGGCAGGCAGGTGGTTAGTCACACAGACAGGGGTCGGGCAGGTAGGCAGGTAGTCACACAGACAGGGGTCTGGGCAGACAGGTGGTTAGTCACACAGACAGGGGTCTGGGCAGACAGGTGGGTAGTCACACAGACAGGGGGCGGGCAGGCAGGCGGGTAGTCACACAGACACGGGTCTGGCAGACAGGTGGTTAGTCAGACAGACAGGGGTTTGGCTGGTTAGAGGTCTTCTGTAGGACAGGGAGACAAGGGTTAGGCAACGGGTTGATGGGCAGACAAGCAGGGTACAGAGCTAGATGCGAAGCACATGAACAATGGCAACAATCCAGCATTGACTGGCAGCAGGTGTAGGGCATTTGTAAAGCAGAGTTGATTGTCAGATCACAGGCAGGTGTGCCAATCAACGCAGGTAGTGGTCATGGAGGCGGAGTCGTGACAGTTCCGTCGTGGCAGTTCCCCCCCCCTCCAACGGGCTCATTCGGGTGTGGATGACGGTCCTGAACGAGGACAGGGGTCTACTGGTCAGGGGACCGGGACAGGTCAGGGGGCTGGTACCGGCTAAGGAGACTGGACAGGACCGTGACAAAAGACTGGGCCCGGGGCAGGGACTGGGTCAGGGCAGGAGACTGAACCGGGTCAGGAGACTGGGCCCGGGCAGGGACTGGGTCAGGGCAGGAGACTGGGTCAGGGCAGGAGACTGGGTCAGGGCAGGAGACTGGACCGAGTCAGCAGACTGGGTCAGGGCAGGGACTGGGTCATGGCAGGAGACTGGACCGAGTCAGCAGACTGGGTCAGGGCAGGGACTGGGTCAGGGCAGGGACTGGGTCAGGGCAGGGACTGGGTCAGGGCAGGAGACTGGACCGAGTCAGCAGACTGGGTCAGGGCAGGGACTGGGTCATGGCAGGAGACTGGACCGAGTCAGCAGACTGGGTCAGGGCAGGGACTGGGTCAGGGCAGGAGACTGGGTCGGCGCAGGAGACTGGGACTGGAAGCTGGTCTGGAGCTGGTAACCAGATGGTGCTTTACAATTCAATCTGCATGGAACCACCTTTGCTCTGGAAGCTGATCTGGGGCTGGTGGCTAGACGGTGGCTGGAGGTTGGAGTGGGGCTTGGGGTGGAAACCAGGGCTCTGGCAACGAGGGCTTCAAGACATAATCTGACCCGAAGTCCAATCAATAGCCAGGGATGTCCCAGAATGATGGGCACGTACGAGAGAGAGAGCTGTTGACGAGAAAACTTGCAGCTTCTTCCTGGCGGTTGCTGGGCAACAGGAGATGGGAGCTGTCTTGGTCGTAACTCTGGGGAGGAGACTTCCATCCATTCCATCTCAGATCTGCTGATAAGGGTCTCCTAACCACCCGCAAGTTCAACCTCAAGTCTAGGGGGGGCCGTGCTTTTGCTGTTGGAGTGGGAATCGAGGGCTGAGGTGGTGACCGGGGGGGCGGGGGCGGAGGAGCAGGAACGGAACTGGCAGCCGCCACCAACTGGCTCTGGATGCTGGATACCCAGTAAACAAAGAGTCCAAAAGACGTTCTCAGGGAAGCCGGAATGTGGGTTCAGATTTCTAGGATGTCCAGATGACGTCTTTAGGACGTCTTATGGACTACAGAAGACGATTCTGTAGTCCATAAGACGTCCTAAAGACGTCATCTGGACGTCCTAGAAAGACGTCATCTGGACGTCCTAGAAAGACGTCATCTGAAACCACATTCCGGCTTCCCTGAGGACGTCTTTTAGACTCTTTGGTTACTGGGTAGGATAACGGTCAGGTCGTGGAGATTCCCCACAACTTGAGTACTGTTGTGCTGGCCGAGGAGATTACCCTGGGCGGTTATGTGACTTCACGATTCCGGCCTTGTTACCCCTGTCACTTATTATGTGACAGCAGCTGGTGAAAGCGGCAAACAAGTCGACAACCTGTCCAAATGGCGTCCTAACGATTCCCACCCGAGTTGGGGTAGACCACGCCCCGACCACGCCCCGACCACGCCAACTTCTGGAATATGTAGGGGTGTTCTCTGTATCGCGTTCTTCCGCCCCGCAGGCTGCATCCCTATGGAAACGGCATACATTTTCGCGGACTGCGTGGCTATTTTAAACATTACCAATTGTATGTGTCGTTCCGCAACCCCATTGGATTTTAGCTTGTGACGTAACACGGGGTGCACGATTAGATATAGGTTACCCATCTCTGTATGCAACTCGGCGGCGCTGAGTGTGCCGCGGGCCAACGGTCAATGTTCGCAGCGGGCACGGCCGCAAGCGGCCGGGCGCGGCTCTCATTGCCCTGTGGGCCCTGGAACGCGCGCCTATTCTTGTGTGTCAGTGATTGTGTTTGTGTTTGAGAAAAAAACAAACAAAAAAAAACTACATATTCCAGAAGTTGGCGTGGTCTACCCCAACTCGGGTGGGAATCGTGTGGACGCGTCCAAATGCTCTGACTTTTATTCTGAAAATGTTTAATACATTTCATCATTGTTTAAAATGACATACTCGCTATTTTGCCACAAGTGTTTTCTCATCGTTGCACAAAAGAATCTCTGGCCATATGGAACCGCGTATTCAGGTACACTGGGCATACGCATACTGGTAGACCCTGATTCAAATATAGTTGAGACAGTACCGTTCAGTACCGTTCATTTTCATTCATTCGGTAGTATTGTCAACTCCCGATCAATCTTCTCTCCATTTACATTACGTCTGCATCCAAGATATGGCATGTATACATGATTAATCTGTGTAAATGTAGGTTGTATAAAAAGATCTGATGCATAATAAACGTAACGGTAATTGTTGAAGTGTCTCTTGCTAAGATGTTTCTAAGACGCTAAATAATATCACAGCACTGGTTGATCAAGTGTAGGCTATTCATAGCACTGTCAGTCTTGCGCTGAGTGGTTGGGTCGTCTGCTTTCATTCATTCGTTAGTAGTGGCAACTCCCGCAGTCCCGATCAATCACCTCTCTATTTACCTTACGTCTTCATCCAAGATATGGCATGTATACCTTATTAATATGTGTAATTTAATGTTTGCTATTCTGTTGTTCAAAGAATAAAACTGGAACATGTATCGTTGTGTGAAAAATCTGTTTCATCTGGGTGTACAGTTTGTTCTTTCATTGCTAGCTTAGTTTAGCATATTTTACAACCTTTTCATTTTCAAAGGGCCTACTTTGCAATAATATCACCAGCTTTGGCACAGTAGCCTGACGAGATTTACATATGGTGCCCACCACTGTTTTGAAGCAACCGCACTAATTAATAAGTATGAGCAAAACTAATAATTGGACCCGCTAATGAGGCTAGGTAGTAATTAACAAGCCTCTTATTAGTAAGTTGATACCAATGTGAAATGCACCTTTTAAATGTTGTATTTATGTCTCTATGTTCATTCCACAGCTGAAGGGTAGCCTTGCTGCAGTTTGTTATTGGGTTATGTTTTGTTAAAAGTGAAGGCCATCTCTGTCATTACTATATATCACACCATAGACAAGCATGGATAAACAATTGAAGGGAGTTATTCATTTATTTATGATTATTCATTCAGAATTATTATTATTATGAATGATGCAATGTTGTATACTTGATTTCCCCAATGAACATTCATTATTGTTCCTAATTGCTTTAGTTATGCTCATTAAGAACAAGTTTGTTATTTATGAATGTCATTCATTAATGGTTAACAGTGTTCCACTTCATATTTAAGGTGACATTTCATCAGTTAGAAATATTGATTAATACATTGATAACTCGTGTATTAATGTTGGTAACCCATTAATAAATGGTCAGAGGTTTTCTCCATTAG
>NC_137684.1:27633482-27635982 GCF_963989245.1 Nansenia antarctica | reverse complement strand
TGATTTGATTAATTCATGCTTGCAGTGGAGCCAAGGCCCAACTGAAAAACTGCAGAACTTACATGACAAAAGATAATTCATACATGACAAAAAATATTAGCAGCGTACACAGCAATTTTAAGGTTAAACATGTTTCAAGGCGGCAAAGCAAGGGCAGGTAGCAGTCATGGTAGCCATGCTGTGTTATTTGTGGGTCTAGATACTGTCATTGTACAGCCTAACGGCAGTATGCAGGGTTGAGTTTTTCAGCCTGCTGGTCTTGGCCTTTGGTTCAGCCAGCTTGTGCTGGTTCCTTAGTGTCCTGGCAGTGCAGCTGCCTCGTGTTGGAGGTAGCAGGTCGTGCAGAGGGTGTTGCTCATCATGCATGTTCCTGACCATCTTCACTGCAGCCACTGTACTTCACATTATATCAAAGGTATATATTGATTTGCATTTGATCGAGTATTTGATCCCCTAGCAAAACATGACGCCGAAACCCTTGTTGGCAAGCACAGAGGTCAGGTTTGCACACATCTCATTTTAGTCCAGTCCTCTTTGCAGATTCTCTCCAAATCCTTAAGGTTTCTAGGGGATCAAATACTTTTCATATTAATAACTTGTATATAATGTGTTTTTCTGGATTTCTTTGATATTCAGTCTCTCGCTGTTAAAATAAACCTACTATTAAAATGATAGACCGTTCATTTCTTTGTAAGTGGGCAAACTTACAAAATCAGCAGGGGATCAAATACTTATTTCCCCCACTGTACCTGTGTGTGTATATGCAACATCCATTAAGCTGTAGAGCACAACAGTATGTACTATGCTAGTACTTTTGAATATTTAATGTGGGCTCAACGCATATTGAATATGCTCTGTCATGTTTCGCATAGCTAAGGGAGGCTATTATTGGCCAGGCTGTTATTAATTGAGACACACTGTACATGTAGCGGTGACCTTTCCATATGGAGCTTAGCCTCCCTCAGGAATGCACAGACGGCAAACCCTGTGTAAGTGTCATAGTGTATGAACCCTATGAACCCAAGCAAAGGCAATGTACTGGAGTCAAAACGTGTTGGTCTTAAGAGTAAAGACTTTATTTCCTCCAAGAGCAGCTGAATGCTACTTACAATCTAGGTGTGCAATCTAGGTGTGCAATCGACTGTAGGTGTAAATAAATACTGTACAGGACAATCACCATACAATGTTCTAGTCAGAGACCTCCAAGTGCTAGAGATCTGCGCCGTCTAAATGTAGGTAGAATTATACTACTGTATGCATCATTGTTTTTTTTAAGTCCAGCATTAATTAATCACTTGGGATTGCGAGAGAATGGAGATACTGTCTCAATGGCATTGGTAGATGGAGAGATCAACTGGCATAATACAGTATTTTCAATAATAATAATAATAATAATAATAATAATAATAATAATACATTAGACTTATAGCTCTTTTCTAGACACTCAAAGACGCTTTACAAACTGAAAAGATCGAGTAGTAATAATAAAAAGAAACAAAAAATAAATAAAAGAAAGTTTAGGGGTCTAATTCGTTTTTAGATGACTTAATCTAAATCTCAGTGTCTTTGTAGGACAATCTACTCTGTATACTGCAATTACTCCTAGATTTCGGGCGGAGAAGCGGCGAACAAGCACCGCCAGCGTCCTCTCTTGACCACCGTCAATGCATATTTGTGATGGCAGAGTGAAAGTTGGCAACCAATCCAAATGTTCAGACAAAATATTGCAATGCAATGATTTCGGTGAGTAATCCACACTACGATCTAGTTAACTACAACACCAGTCAAAAGTTTGGACACACTTTCCCATTCGATTGAATCAAAGAATGAAAGTCTGAACATTTTGGTTGGTTGCCGACTTGTCCCCCCTTTCACCATCTGCCGTCACATTTCTAGTCGAGACGAGGTGAACCTCTTAACCGTGTGATGATGGCCAAATCGACTATCCCATTTGAAGCGCATGATGGAGGATTTTTAATCTCTTTGTCATTTTTCACCGTATAGGGCTACCTTGGATAGTCCTAATCTTGTAAGGCGGTTTTTTCCGTCTGTTTATTGAAGTTGAGGCCCGGAGGCAATTTCATTTGGTTCTAGTATGTCTCGTACAGTAACTGTCTGTCTGCTGACAGAGTGTCTGAAGGACATTCGATTAACAGCCTCCAGAGAAAATAACTGCCTTTCATCCTTTGCAGGTTTAAGCTACAGCACAACACACAACTGAAGAAAAGCCACTGCTGTTGAGTGATAATATTGGCTCAGGAGAGGCGTCAGTCAAATCAATTAGTAGCCCATAAGTTAAGTGTAGATACACTCTTCACTTTGACACCTCTGAAGTAGCTATTGTTTGCATTGCAAAACATCCAGAATTTTTTTTTTTAAGTGTGTGTGTACAGGGGTTGTTTCTCTCTCTTAACCCGATTTTGGCAGCCCCAAGGACAGTATTATTTGAAAGCACTCAACTAATGTTTATTTTTTTGTAAAGGACAATAACACCTTTCAA
>NC_137684.1:27620982-27628482 GCF_963989245.1 Nansenia antarctica | reverse complement strand
TGTGAGGTGTCCAAGATTATTCCAGCCGTCATGTCAAACGCAAACACGCAACTTGAATGAGTAATCTCCTTCCCGAGTGTTAGGAACAGAAATGTTGTGTTGTTCAAAATACAAGTGTTCTTTATGCTGATGCCTTTTTATGAATGCTTTATCACTTTAATTAATGCAAAAAAACATGTTCAATAACGGTGAACATGTTCCTCTTCTAATCATGACTTTTTAATGAATCAAAACAAATGTCGTTTTCATGTGCTGTACAGTTATATGGTTAATATCACCCCGTGAAATGACAGTAGTCATTGGTTTATCTTAACACAACTTCCTCTAAAGCCACTTATGTATGCATTCATAACACTTTTATAACTGCTACACAATGCTTGGTAAGACTGACTACTTTCGAAAAAGCAGTAAAAATGTGTCATATCAGCTTGGCTATGTCCCCAAATGGATACCACATTGTAACATGTGGGGCGAGTGTCCCCAGGGTGACTGTCTTTCCCCTGTCCTCACACGGCACCCATTCAAGTAACATCACTAATTCAACTGAATTTAATGAAATTCCTTCATTTCAGTCAGTCTTTGCTAGGTGACCAAAAGATCCATTATAAACGATGTCTATAGCCACCAAAACCTAATTATCCCCTCAGAACACAGCACAATGGATGTAAGTAATTGTTGCAAATGCCAAGGAGAAAGTGCCAGTGGAAACTGGATCGGGGAGCGCAAGCAAGACCTGACTTTGTCAAAAAGGAAACTTAGACAGAAACCACACTGGCACGTGCCAAGGACATGCTGTTGCGTTCCAACGTTATTTAATGCTCTGATTTTATTCAATCATTTTTCTCCTGCATCTCAAAGATAAACTGGTTAGATTTGAGGCGCTAGCTCCGAGCTTGGCGTGTACGGAAGTGTCGTTTCTGTGTTATAGAGTCTAATGAATTGAACAGTTGGACCGTTGAGTAGAGTCCCAGTGGGGCTGGTGGCAACACCGCTGTTATAGTACAGTAAGTGTTTTCTCATTTGTATTGTATTGAGATCGGAAGACAAACAAATGTGATAAGATTCATGGGAAAAAGGTGATGCAAAAGCCATATGAATTCAGGTTAAAGTTGTCCACGTGAGCAGTAATAACCAGTGGCGGACTCAGGCTGTTTGAAGGGCACGGGCGAAAAGAAAGAAAAGGGCACCTACTGCACAACATGGGACCCCATCAGTGCACATGGTCAAGTTTAGACCATTGGAAGGGCAGCCAATAGGGCACATCCTCTTATTTTGCCACTCAAAAGGGCACTTTAGTGCATTGTTTTTCAACTGTGGGGGCACATGGTCAAGTTTAGACCATTGGAAAAAGGGCATTTTTGCCACTCAAAAGGGCACTTAAGAGAGACGTTTTTCAACTGTGGGGGGCACCAGGAGGGGCGGTCGCCCCCCCTGCCCCCCCTCTGAGTCCGCCAGAGGTAATAACCTAAACTTTGTAGAACGATTTAAAACACGAGAAAGCAGCAGCGGTCGGTCGGTTGGTTCGTTGTTGTCCTGTCCTAGTGCTCAAAGTGTGACAACCAGATTTACTCTCAACTAATTCTTTGACAAATGGGGTCCCTTAACGAACATGACTAGCCCCCATGTAAGACAAACCCCACGGAAGATAAACTCTCTCCGTCTAACGCCGTACTGTATTCCAAAGATTAAGCACTGTAATTGTCCTATCAAAATGACATTTTCAAATATTAACATGTTTTAAAGCTGCTTAATTCGAACGTGTCCCCAACCCCTGGAGATTTATCCTGGCGTGACAAGTTAAATTGAGCCTGTCATATTTTCTCAATATGCTTTCCAGGTAGTTTATTTCTTGAGGTATTGGATGTTATCCTCATCACCAAGGACTGTCTATTGACTCTTCACTCCGAGATCCTGACAAGCATGAAGGCCGGGGGCTAAGTGATAGATGACGCTCACGCGGCTCACGGATTAAAAGGGGGGGCCCGGCCAAACACGCAGGGGCTGGCTGCCGCGACGGCACATAGCGGGATAAGCGACACGAGCTGATATCCCCGGTTTGACATTAAATCTCCGTCCGGATTAGAGACCCATCAATGTCTGGGGCCGACAGGGGGGTCACGGGAGTTAAATGGATTTGCAAGAAGAGGGAGAGAAAAAGAAAATTAGTTGAGATGAAAAAGAGGTGTCAACGAAGGTTCCCCCCGATGACATTACCGGGACACGGGAGCGTTTCAGTTCCCGTTCAGCCAAATAACACATAGGGGGAAGGAATCAATTAAGCGAATTAAATTGCAGCGGATGGCACTGTATTTATCCTGTCTGCCAAGGGGGATGTGGTGCAGAAGGAGGGGATGAGAGGGGACAGAGAGACCTTGGAAATGTTTGAAAGTTGAGTTTAAGTACATGAGCAGATTCGTTCCCCCCAGACAAGACAGATAACGTTGTTCACTCAGACTGGAGGGGATTAGAACTGATCGGGTCGGGATCTATTCTCTTGCCGAGATCTGTTGATAGACAAATAATGTTTCGCTCCCTTTTCTGTGGTCAAAAAGTAGGAGGGGGGCGTGACCAGTGGCATAGGGGAGGGGCCCGCAAGCCGAGGGGGGGGGGGGGGGCGAGCCTCTAGGGGCCTCCTAAAGTTGAATACAAACAAGTACATATTGGCGAGATTTCGTTAATAAAAAAAGAAAAAAAGAACAGCACCTTAACGACAAGACAAGCATCGAAAAGAACAAAATGGAGCAAAACTGCCCAAAATATTCTCAATAGTTCAACCAAATCGTCCGAACGATGCAGCTGCTGCAGCGACCAGCGCAGAGGAGTTAGCAGTTAGCACTGGGATGAACGTCGTGTATGCACCTGTTGTTGCTAGCGCTGGAACAAACATGGTTAGCCCCACCTCAGCTAGCATGGTGCAGGCTGACCCTGCCGACAACTCAGAGGACAGGGATTTGCAGCGTTGTGGGGCACTAACTGTCAGTTCACTAACTGTCAGTTCACTCAGAAACGCGCATCAGCGCCTCACAAGTCCAGAGGAAAGTTTGGTGTCTTTTTTTGTGTGCATTGATACCGTTGTTACCCAACTCAGACATCGATTCAGAGGGAAAAAACTATTCTGTTATTTAAGTCCCAGTGAACTCATACAGGCAAACGATGATGCATTGCACGCATCCGCCGAGACACTAGCCTTGAACTACAACAATGACCTTTCGTCGGATTTTCCATCACAGCTACTTTCAATTTACTGACAACTATGGGTGTTAAAAGGGTGGCACAAGACACTCGTTCACGTGCGTATCACTTTTAGTTTATTGTGATTCATAAAGGGAAACCGGCATGGGACGTACATATGCACTGTGTTATAAATCAGAATATTTTTGTGTGTAAGCCTTCTGTGTTTCGTACGTACGCAAGCTTTTCACGTCAATCTTGCATACAGTTTTATAAATGAGGCCCCTGGGTTTGAACTCACTCTGTCTTTTCTATCATGTTTTTTGTTTTTGTTCTTTAAACATTTTTAAAGATAGACTTAATGCAGTGTATTGGCATGATTTTGGGAGATGTGGTGAGGGACAGATGGTTAACTGTCAAAACACGACAGCATGCCTTTTGTCTTTGACTGATCTTGGCTCCCATGGCTGCTTCAATGGCTTCAGACATGTTGTTTTTCCTATTAGGCCCAGACACTTGCAGATAAAAAACCCTCTGTTATCTAATGAGAGATTTGCGGTGACATACATTCCGAGAGATCGCACAGCTTCAGATCACGTTTTCAGACTGCGATTTCAAACCTGCATGCTTTTTTAGACGGTGTGTTCGGTGTTTTTTTTTTACCCGGGACTGCGTCTTTCTGACTCAGCTCAGAAACTATTGTTCCTTGGCTAAGTAGCTGTTGGAAAGTAGGGCAGTGCTGAGAGAGCACAGGGTCCCAGGGGGAAGTCTTCAACTGTGTAAAACTAAAAGATAGTGCAGCCTTTAACCAAACAGATTGAATAATGCACGTTGAAAAGCTATCTGCAAACCACACTTTGGGATCGCAATCCAGTCTCTCCCCACTGATAAGCTTTGATGTGGCTTTTCACTTCCATATCTGACAGGTTTTGTAACTGTCTGTTTGTATAACTATCTAAAGTTATTCCTCAGTGGGCAATTTATTAATTTAATATATCATATATATACAGTGCCTTGCATACTGTAATTAATGGTACAGTGAAGCTATGTTTTTCTTTATGTGGCTCTACACTCCAAAGGTTTGGATTTTAAATGCCAATTACTGTGAGGTTAACGTCTAGATTGTCAGCTTGTATTTAATGGTGGGTGTAAACATTGTGGTAAACGTTATGGTAAACAGCTTCAGGGCCAAAACTTAGAGGCCACCAAACAGCTACTTCCCCCAGGCGATCAGCCTCATAAACAAGCCCACTATAGACAACTGACTATCATCCCCAAGCACACCCCATGTATACGGACTACCTAAACCTTAAGCTCATCGTCACTTTACTCAATACTACCTCTCACACCCACTGCCACCAAGGGCAATGCTCATGACATTCTACTTGTACTATTTATTTTGTTGACAATTTGTACTGCTGATTGTATTCCTGTCTTATTTGTCACTTGTACTATTGTCACTTCTTTATCTTGACTTATGCCTATTGCCTTATTGTCTTGTGCTCTATTACAATTGCATAAGGCGACGTAACAATAATACTTGAAACTGCATTAACACTCGAATGAGGGGTTATTTGACCCCTGTGAGTAAAGAAAATGTTATATCTTTGCACTCGATCAAATTTCAGGACCCTCCTTTCATGACTTTTCCTAGATATGTGCGTTCTACCACCCAGTATCCTTACATTTTCAAAATCACATCAGGATATGCTAATATAAAGCTATTTTGCAGTTTTTCTGTGTAGGAAGCATGCTAATTTACAAGCGACCAACTAGTGGTCGTTGTGTGTAAATAGCAGCTTGAGCATTTTAAAGAGGAGGGTCTTTTAGTAGGTAAAAACGCATGGCTGTTATAGTGTTAAAGCTATCAGAAGGCTTAGTAAAGCGGTTCCCATCATGCACCTGTCAGATCCTCTCTGACATACAGTGGCGCCTTGAAGGGAAGGGACAGGGGGTCTGTTTGGAAATCAGCAAGCACAAGTAAAGGTATTTATTGATTTTCTGGTTGATTTGAAGTTTACCCTTCATAGCTTCCTCTTTCCATTGAGGATGTCTCTTGAAGGCAGACATGAGAGCTCTCATTGTCCCCAGGGTGACTGTCTTTCCCCTGTCCTCACACGGCACCCATTCTAGGAGCTTTTATATCTTCACGCATTGAAGAATACAGTATGTTGTATAATTACCCCCCATTATAGAATATCTTGCATAATTACCGCCATTCCCCCCACCCACACTCCACCACGATAAAACAAATGTTCTAAACCCAATCATCCCATATGAATGGTCTAGTATGTAGATCTGAGCTTTAAAATAATGCTAAACGGCTATGATAAATCGTTAGAAATACATTTTTAAAAAAAAGGATTGCATGATACATAATATTCAGTGAGAGCTGTTTTGGTCCAGACAAAAGACGTTATAAAATCCGGTCTGGTGGTCGAGCATTAGCCTTTATGTTATGTTTCTTTCTATGAGTATGCACACTTTTTCTTCCATTAGAAAACGTAGCGTATTGTACATTATTTTCCATTTTCAGTGTTGCCAAAGAGGGGAGCGACACGTGGAACTGCATGGAACACATTTAACACTACAACAGCCATGTCACGGTGGCCCTGTGAGTAAAAAAACAAGTTATATCTTTGCACTTGATCAAATTTCAGGACCCTCCTTTCATGACTTTTCCTAGATATGTGCGTTCTACCACCCAGTATCCTTCCGTTTTCAAAATCACATCAGGATAAGCTAGTATGAAGCTATTTCGCTAGTTTTTCTGTGTAGGAGGCATGAGGCAGGCTAATTTACAAGAAGCGTACTACCCCCCCAAGGCAGCTCTAATAGTTGGTGAAATAGGCATGGCTGTAACCTAGTGTTAAGGTGTCCAAGTGGAATAAAATGCTGAAGCACACTCCTTACAGAAACCCTTAAAATGGAACCCTCCGGCAAAGTCATTGTTAGAGGAAATAGACTGGCAAAGCACAAGTAAGTACTGACTCCATGGCGCCCCCCTTTATACTGGTGGGTATAGGTCTGGTCTGATGGGTGGCAGTGGACCGGGAGAGCAAAATGCCCCATCGTGCCCTTTTTCATCATGGCAGGACTCTGGCTCTCATGGGGCACACTGATGGAGAGATCGGCGGATGGTTCCTTAGGGAGGGGAGGAGGGAGGGAGGGAAGGACGAGGGATGTCAGGAGGACTGAGGTGACATGAGAGCCTCTCTAAGCTCTCTGTGAAGATTTCCCCTCTCTAGACTCGTTCAGCTTGTCCCACTGGAGGACTTGGCGGATACCAGGAGAATTCCTTCCACTCTCTTTTTCTTCTTCTTTTATTTCGTGCGCACCCCCCTGTGTCATAGCCCGAAGAGATACCTGGTGTTCACCAAACACAGACTAACAGGCCAACTGATGAGTTCCGATAAACCGCTAGCGGTTTTCTAAACCATAAATGACATATCGGTGTCATTGCCATTACCCGACCTGCGTTTAGCGAAGTAAAACATCGCATTTGTCCTGTCAATCTATTTGCTCTAAACGCTTTGGCCCAGTTTTTGAAATGCTGTGACATTTCTCAAGAGCAAACGTTCTCCCGGGAAATATGCCCCACGTCACTTACGCTGTTATAAAAGCCACTTTGAGCCCTTTGCAAATACCAAGACTGACAAACATGTGACTGTAGCCCTGTAGGCTTTTCATCTGTTGATATTTCAAGGGTCAGAGAACAACGCTGCAATTTGACAAAGACATTGTGGGATCGAGGAGGACAACAGCAGAAACACACGTGGAAACTGACAGGCGAAGGATTTCGTGAGATGAACACACGGGAGAACGACAGATGATGAAATCGATTCATGATGAAATGGAGGACGCCGGACTGATTTATTTTCTTTTTTGATATACTGTTGGCTGTTGGGTATCGGTCCGTTCTGCTAGCCAAGGCAACTTATCTCACTCGTTGATGTTGCTGGTGTCTTTTTCTCTAGGTCTCTCTCCATCAGTCCATCATCATCCTCTTCCTTTTATTGATATTGCTGTTGATATATAGTAATCGCCAGGCTGTTCGTCTTGTTGGTATTGCTGGTGTTACATAATTTGCCAGGCCGTTCCTCTTGTTGATAATGCTGGTGTTGTAACTCTGTATCCTTTGCCAAGCTGTTGTGTCATTGTGTCAGTATGTATTTCTGCTGGTGTTGTGCTGTGTCTCCTTTGCCAAGCTGTTCATTGTGTCAGTGGTTCTGGCAGTGTTGAGAACATTTGAGTCTGTGACATTCCCTGGCTGGGTGTCACAGTGTCGTCTCTGTTCCGAAGCCACAGATTGGGTACACCTAGCGCCCC
>NC_137684.1:27545982-27618482 GCF_963989245.1 Nansenia antarctica | reverse complement strand
ATGATTGCTGTCCACGCAAGCCAATGAAGCTAGACGAGGATGGGGAAATGCGCTGTAAAGAATGTGGGGCTATATATAGTGATACCAGTAGAAGAAAAAAGAGCACCGTGTCGGGTGATCTCATGACAGCTTGTTTGTATTGTATTAATTGGAGTTTGTGTGTGGCAGTGCGTTTCACTTTTGATTGGGGCTTTTAATTAAACCTCTTCAGATTTGTTGGACAAACAAAGTGTTCCTTTTTTTGAGGTTTTAAAGCTCTTACTGTTACTTGAACGCCTCTTACAGTACACTAAGACATACTTAATACAATCCAGAATTGTCTGTCTAAAACATTTAATAATAATAATATCATAATAATGACAATAACATAATAACATTGAAGAAGGTTGTATCAATTACAGCAAAATTATAAACCAGAAGGTTGACTCAATTACAGCAAAATGATGAACCATGTTAACTCAAATGCGTGCACTCAATTTAGAAACATGTGATCTCAATAATGCTAATAAAGGAATTACCATGTGTGAAACAAAACCAAGGTCTGTTTGTTATGTGGTGGTGGTGATGTGTGCACTGAAATGTAAATGTGCTACAAGCTAACTGAATGAGCAGAGGAAAGGTGTGTCGTAAGTGTGTTTGCTACTGACACGATGTGTGGCGATTTGGTGCAGCCGTCACAATAGAACACAGTATTAACAAACAGGCACAGGAAACAATTAACACAGCAATGTCCAGGGGAGGGGTGGCAGGGTTAGGGGAGATGGTTAGGGGTAGGGACGGTTGTAAGCATGGGAGAACAGGTAGGTTTTGAGTTCGGATTCAAACGTGGAGAGTGAGGGAGGGTGAGTCTCTGAGTGGCAGGGGGACAGAGTTCCAGAGTCGGGGTGCAGCTCGTGAAAAAGCACAGTCTCTGAAGCCTTTGAGTTTCGAGGGTGGAACAGTGAGGGGAACAGTGGATGAGGATCAGAGGGTACGGGTAGGGCGATGGGGGAGAAGGAGGTCAGTCAGGTAAGGGGGGGCCAGGCTATGGAGGGCTTTGTAGGTGAGGAGGAGTACTTTGAAGTCGATACGTTCTTTAATCTAGGAGCCAGTGGAGAGAGTGGAGGACAAGAGTGATGTGGTCACGGGACCGGGTGTTTGAGAGCAGGCGGGCGGCTGAGTTTTGAACCATCTGGAGTCTATGGAGGGAGCGGGAGGTGATGCCGGTGAGTAGGGAGTTACAGTAATCACGGCGGGAGGAGATGAAGGCGTGGATGAGGGATTCAGCAGCGGGGGGGAAGAGGCAGTGTCTGATTTTGGCGATATTTCAGAGATGGAAGTATGTCTCGAGGTCTTGATGATGGAGCTCACGTGGGGATCAAATGAGAGGGTGGGGTCCAGGACGAAGCCAAGGTTGCGAGCCAGGGGGGAGAGGGTGAGGGTAGTGTGTGAAGGGTCCGGTTTTACTGAGTGTGGATTTGGTGGATATTCTTATTTGAGTAATGACTTAATACGTAATTATCTCTGTGCTGTTTACCACTTACCTGCCAGTAATAAGGCAGTGATAGATGATGAAGGCAATGCGGGCAAATGCTGAGATGTTCTCCTAATGACAGGGAAACAAATGCTATGAAGCAAATAGCTTGTAGAGTAAGTTGCCATGTGTGTCATATGGGAGATGTGTAACATTTGATGCTGATGTATTTGGTTTTGCTTTTACTCGCCAAAAAATAGCATAGTACTGACCATGGGTTTAAAGCACAATCAAGCTTTGTTGCCACTAGCTTGGTTTTTTATTTTTTTTTGAAATTTTCTTTTTATTGTCAATGGTCATTGGTTACAACAATCGTCATTACATTCAACATATCACAATCAACTCAGTTCCTATGACCAAAGTCTTTTTTTCTTTTTTTATATTAAGTAAAGTAAAGACAAGACAAAACGAAAACAAAAACAAACAAAGAAAAAAGAAAAACAATAGCGAGTGAACTTTGGGAGCTTTCATCTTACATATGATAGATTAGAATAGAAAATGATTCAAGAAAATAAACACAATTACATCACCCTCTCATGTTCTTTTAACAATTCAACAGAAATCTGACCTTACAGGTTTAACATATCCAGTCCATTTCGTCCAGATCCGATAGAATTTTTCTACCTGAATTCTAAGGGAGTATGACATCTTTTCCATTACATATATATCATGAATTATATCTATCCATTCATCCACTGTGGGTACGTCTGGCTTTAACCATTTTCTTGTGATAGCCTTTTTACTTGCTACCAGAAGTATCAATATCAATTTTCTGTCGTTATTGTCCCAATTTTCGAATGAGATGTTTCCCAGGTATAAGGTGTCACATTTGAAGGGGATGTTAATTTCAAAAATAGCTTCCAGATTATTGTGTATCTCCCGCCAAAATGGGACTAGATTTGGGCATTCCCAGAATACATGGTAGTGATTGGCTTCATTCAGTCCACAGGATCTCCAACACGCTACACCCGTCCCCTGATGTCGTTTTTGTAGGGGGGTGATAAAAAACCTTGTAAGGTTTTTCCAACTAAATTCTCGCCACGTATTTGAGCATGTCGTTTCCCATTGTAGTTTACATAATCTGTCCCAATCCTCCCCAGAAATAGTAAAATTACCCTCTTTCTCCCATTTCTCTTTAATATATATTGTATTGACTGTTTTGAGATTGATCTGGCGGAAGCCATTGTATAGTCTAGATACCACCTTGTTGCATATCAATGATTTGCTTGCTGATGTAAATACTTCCATAATTCCTGTTACCCCCTCTTCTGATACTCCCCCTAAATTCTGATTGAAATGGTGTCGGACCTGGAGATACCTATAGAAATCATTTTGTTCCAAACCATGTTTTCTCTGTAGGGATTCAAAGCTATGGAATGCCCCCTTGTGGACAAAAGTTAAATAGTTCGAAAGGCCTTTTCCAACCCAGACTTTAAATCTAGCATCTGTTTTGTTTGGAGGGAAGTCTGTGTCATATGCACACCATCTTAGCATTTTAAGTGAGTCCTTTATACCACACAGTTTTACTGTCTCCTGCCAAATCTTCAAAGCCACGTTAATCCAGGGATTATTTTTATTTGTCATGTTGTTTATTAATTCACTATCTGCAACTATCGCTGCTATTTGAACCCCTTCTGTCATTGCACTCTCAATTTCCTTCCATCTTGCAGAGTATGATGGAGTACACCAACACACTACAGGCCTTAATTGAGCTGCGCAATAGTATTCTCGTAAACAAGGAAGGCCAAATCCCCCGTTTTCTTTTCTTAACTGTAGAGTTTTGTATCTGATTCTGGGTTTTTTCCCTTGCCATAAATATCTAGATATTAATTTGTCCCATTCTCTAAATTGCTTAGCAGGTATCTCCACTGGAAGAGTCTGGAATAAATACAGTAACCTTGGTAGGATGTTCATCTTAACAGACTCCACCCTAGAGCTCAAACTCAAGAAGGGAATGAGACTCCACCGTAGTACATCTGATTTTAGTTTTACATTCAAAGGGCCATAATTAAGATCAGATAATTTTGAGACATCTTTTGGCAGGTTAACACCTAGGTATTTGATTGAATCTGCATCCCATTTCAGGTTATATTTCCCTCTAATATCGTTGGGTGGGTCATAGTTAAGTGTTAGTACCTGGGTCTTCTGAATATTTAGTTTGTAACCTGAAAGTGTCCCATATTCCTTTAATAAACCCATCAATTTTGGGATTGTCTGTGTGGGCTGTGTTAGATATACCAGGACGTCATCCGCAAAAAGACCAAGTTTATGCTCACCAGCTGCCATGTCTATTCCCTTAATTTCAACATTTTGCCTTATCCATTGGCTCAAAGGCTCAATAAAAAGGCTGAATAGGAGTGGGGAAGCGGGACATCCCTGCCTGGTTCCACGTTCCAGAGTGAAGGATCCCGATAGGGCACCATTAATTTTGATCCTTGCGGATGGGCTATCATATAATGCTTGGAAAGTTGCAATAATAGACTCATGAAAGCCGAATCTCGATAGTACCTTGTATAAAAAGGTCCAACTAACTGAATCGAAAGCTTTCTCAGCGTCCAAACTTACAAGAGCTGCCTCTATTCCGTGTTGTGTGATATGTCTGATAATGTGCAATGACCTTCTAATGTTGTCTTGTGTTTGCCGTTGTCTAATGAATCCTGTCTGATCTAAATGAATGAGTTTAGGTAGAATCCTATCTATTCTTCTGGATAGTATTGATGTAAACAGTCGATAATCGAGCTGGAGAACACTGATAGGGCGATAGCTATTACAATCTAGTTTGTCTTTCCCTTCCTTCGGTATGACTGAAATTATTGCTTCCCTCCACGAGGGTGGAATTTCCCTTTTCTGTAGTACCCAATTAAATGCCTTCAGTAATGTTGGAGCTAATTGTTCTCTAAATGATCTGTACCATTCAGCAGTGAAACCATCTGAACCCGGGGATTTGTTTGCCTTCAATCTCGAAATTGCTGATTGTAATTCCTCTATTGTTATTTCGGCTACCAAGTCTTTATTTTGTTCATTAGTGACAGAGGGTAAATCAAGAGAGGCTAGGAATGACTCAATCTGTAGGTTGTTGTCCACTTGTGGTTGGGAATATAGTGTTTTATAGAACTTTTCGAAACTCTGTTGAATTTTGTCTAGCTTACATTCTATCGCTCCGGATTCGGGGTTCCTTATTTTATAGATTGCATTATCTGCTTGTTGTTTTCTTAGTCTATATGATAAGAGTTTCAATGATTTCCCACCTACTTCATAGTATCTTTGTTTTGTAAATAATAGTTTTTTTTGTATGTCCTGATTGCCTATTTCATTTATCTCGTTCCTTATGTCTTTCATTTCTTGTTTTACCCTGTTATCCAAATTGTTACTGTGTTGTCTTTGTAGATGTTTTAATTTAATTTCCAGGTCATGCAGTCTTTGTCCTCTAAGTTTTTTTATAAGTGAAGTAGTGGCGATGATGTTACCCCTCATTACTGCTTTAAGTGCATCCCAGAGCATATTCGGAGCCACTTCCCCGTTATCGTTTATTTCAAGATATGTTCTAATTTCAGTCTTCATGGCCTCCCTTGTCTCTGGGTTATTCAGGATACTTGAATTCAGCCTCCATATTGTAGACCTTGGCTTTCTATTGAGACACACAGACATGTAAATAGGGCTATGATCAGAGAGGGCAATCGGTCCTATGTCACATTGACTTATTCTATGTAGGTCTCTATTGTAAATTAAAAAATAATCTATCCTTGAGTATACGGCATGGGGGGAGGAGTAGTGGGTGTAGTCCCGGCTGGATGGATACAATTCTCTCCAAACATCTATGATTCCCATTTCCTTCATTAATGCTTTTATCTTCCTACTTATAGGTTTTGACTCTGGATTACCGCTAGATGCATCCAATCTTGGGTTTAAACGGACATTAAAGTCCCCCCCACAGATTAAGATTCCCTGAGATTTTGTGGCCATTAAATCAAATATCTGTCTATAAAACGTCCAGTCACTACCAGGAGGAGCATATACATTCAGTAAACTCACTAGGGTTCCCTCTATTTTCCCTATTATCATTATAAACCTACCATCTTTATCTTTAAACTCTGATATGTGTTCATAGGTCACTGTATTTGATAACAGTATGGCTACACCCCTCCTATGACCTGGTTCGTATGAGGATGAATATACATATTTAAAACCCAGTTTATTCAATTTGGCATGCTCTGTATTGGTAAGGTGGGATTCCTGTAGGTATGCTATTTGTATTCTATCTTTCTTTAATTTTGTTAGGATCTTCCTTCTTTTTATCGGGTTAAGTAAACCATTAACGTTAAAAGAAACTATTCTTATATCTTGCATTTAGAATATAACATGTGATATTTCCATCATGTACATGAAAAGCTTCCCAGTCGCTACAGTAAACAGTTGTAAATGAAATACACAAACATAGTACTGAAAAATGAACAATGAACAATGAAATACACAAAAATAGTACTGAACACTGAACTGGACTTCCAAAGGAAAAGGTGACATATCACCTTTGGTAATGAGGGGTGCTGGCCACTAAGTGGGGCCCCTCTGTTGCAAAAATAAAAAATAAAAAAGATGTGGCTCTTGGTCAATGACCGAATAGGCTGAAGGAAAAAAAAAAGAGTCTAGTGACTGTCTATGAACTGTCGGTGTCAGCCTATGTTAACATCTTGAAAAAATAATAATAAGAGTCTCTGGGCTGAAGTGAATCACTCACTCATTATCTGCTGTAGAATCCACATCGCCCCGACGAAACTGCTTCAATCTCTCCCGGACTTGCTGCTGATGTTGGTTCTGGGCTCCACCCCTCCGGGGCTCGGTTGTTTCCCACGGTAGAAGTCGAGTCAGCGTTTCCTCCGTTATGCCCTTGTCCTTGGTCCCGCGAACAGCTCCGTCCAAGATGAATCCCCGTCTCCGCAGGTCCTCTGCTGCTTGTGTCGCGCTGTTATACATGACGGTGCCTGTATCAAAAAAGACACGCATTCTAGCCAGCGGGGTCTGGAAGCGTATTCCCCTCTCCTTAAGCGCCTTCTTGATGGGTATATATTCCTTCCTTTTGTTCTGCACGTCCGTCGCATAATCATGGTCGAAAAAAACACGTTTGTTTTGGTAAGTGGGTTGCTTTTTCCAGGCGGTATAGAGGACCTTTTCTTTCACTGTAAACTGGAGGAACTTGATGACCATGGATCGCGGTGGAGCTCCTCCGGGTGGTCTGGGCGCCAAGGCACGGTGGGCACGCTCTATCCCCAGGTCACAGTCAAGATCACCTCCCAATTCTGACTTTATCAGTTTTTCAACAAACGCTGCTACGGAGGTACCCTCCGAGTCCTCTGGGATGCCGTAGATCCTGATGTTGTTGCGTCTAGACCTCCCTTCCAAGTCAGACACTTTATCTTGCAACGCCCGCTGATTACCAAGTAACTGGGTGAGGGCATCCTTGACACCAATGTCCCACCGCTCCATTTCAGCCACACCGTCCTCCATCTGCCCCACGCGCTCCTCCGCCCCCTCCACTCGGCCTATCACGTCTTGGATTTGCTGGTTCACTCCTGTCGTGAGTTCATCCATTTGTTTCTTAATGTCCTCTCGGAAATCCGTGAGGAATTCGGAAAAGTCCTTTTTCAATTCAGCTTGCCAAGTTGTCATACCCGCATTCACGACTTCGCTCACCACTTTACGAATCGAGTCCAGCGTTTCATTCTCTCTCAAGCCTCCATCTTGTTCCGTCGGGGTAACGTTAGCTCTGTTGCTAGCTGCTCCGTCTTTCTCAGTTACTCTCTCAGATGGCTTTCGAACCCCAGTACCCTTTCTCTTATATTTGTCCCCCTCCATCATTACGTTGATATATATCAATTCGAGTGCATAAAATATCTTGAATTAGGGGTAATTTAAGGCTGACACCGGAGCTCTGTTATCAGGCTGCCATCTCTGTTCGCGCGCCACCGGAAGTTCAGCTTGGTTTTTTAAAAGAAGGACTTGTTTTGGCAAGGATTACCAGATGGGCATTTCTACTTCAAAGGAAAGAAAAACAGGAATTTGCTTCAGGGAAAGTTATACAATCGAGTTTAAAGCACAATTAAGCTGTCTTGCCACTAGTTTAAAAAAGCTTGAATTGTGAAAAGAAGGACTTGTTTTGGCAAGGATTACCAGAGTTTAAAATGGGCATTTCTACTTCAAAGAAAAGAAAAACAGGAATTTGCTTTAGGAAAAGTCATACTTTTACAGTGAACAGTGAACTGTTCTATTACAGTGAACAATTTTGCAACCATTTCTGGTAAGAGAGTGATCCATATTATGTCTTATACATATACGTATCAGGCTATAGCTCCATTTCAAGAAAGACATTTGAGGTTACAATGGTATCTCTTAGCATGTCAAGCTTCCATATAGCATATTTGACTGAAAAAATCAGGTGTAGTGCTGAGGCACAAATATGTACATTTCAAGCCTGCAAACTGCGACACTTTAAATGAATGTGCAATAACACTATGTGCAATATGACAACCCTAGTTGTCTATCTGTACAGTATAGTATAGTGGATAGTGTACATAGCCTTTATTTATGTAAACCTGCTCCTTCCCTTCTTGTGTTTTTTTCAGTTTTTTTTTCTTTCCTAACACCAGGGGAGCCCCCCCTCCTAAATTTCGTTGTTTGGTACCTGTACTGTAGCAATGACAATAAAGACCATTCATTCATTCATTCATTCATATTCACCATCATTGTCTAAATTCATCAAAATCATCATTAGACCTAGAGAAGAGGAAACCAAAAAGTACTCTACACCAATCGATAACTTACACACCAACCAGTCGCTAGAAGAAAAGGAACGATTGTAAACGTACACACGCCCCCTTTGGACCGAGCTGCCACATCGGTATGACAGATTGTTTGTCACTCACTCTTTCATTTCTCCAATGGTTTGAGTAGAAAGAGTTGGGAGGAGAAGTGCACACGCTCAGACGATAGCTCACGCTCAGTGTCAGCCCTTTGTCTTTGCGGAGGTTGCCTCCTTGATTGTGGATGAGTGCCTAGGTGGGAATGACTCACCGACTTTGACAGCTCTGGTGAAGAGTGCAAAGAATAACACTCTCCAATGTTTGCCGGTAAATATTGCACTCTGGCAGGATGACTCTTTCATGACAATAACACTGATTGATCGAAGGAGAGTATCTATCCCCATGGATGTCTTTGTCTAAAATAAAATAAAAAAGCCTTCTGATTTCATGTACAGAATACAGTGGATATATACTGTACATATAGCTACACTATACACTATAAATACACACATCGACATCAATGAGGAGGTGGAGGCGTGTCCCCCAGCTTCAAGTTCTTCGAGGAACTCTCTTGGACTCTCTCTGAGTTCCCTGGTCACCAAGACACATCAGCGCCTATACTTCCCGAGGATTATTTTCAGTTTGCTGCCCCCACTGACTGGAATGCGTTGCAGTTGACACTAAAACTCACCACTCTAATCGCGTTACCCACCTTTAAACACTCACTTTTAGATGTTGTTTCGGATCACTGCACCTGCTTTTAAGATAACTTCCCCCTGGTCCCTGCTGTCTTTTACATACTGTGTTGCGATGTATAGATGTTTTTGATACTTGTCGTGTATTGCACTCATGTTTTATATTGTATATATTGGGTTGTGTTTTATATTGTATATACTGTGTTGTGTTTTGTGTACAGACTTGCCTCTGTTCTGCCAATTGGCCAGATTGTCATTGTAAATGAGAATTGGTATCTCAACTGACCTATCTGGTTAAATAAAGGTTAATAATAATAAAAGCCCAGCTGTCTCCCAGGATCCTGACCAACTTCTACCGCTGCACCATTGAGAGCATCCTCACCAACTGCATCACAGTGTGGTACGGCGACTGCACTGTGTCTGACCGGAAGGCCCTGCAACAGGTGTTGGAAACTGCCCAGCGCGTCATCTGCACCAACCTCCCTACCATCGAGTCCCTCCAGGCAGACCGGTGTCGGCAGAGGGCGGCAAGCATCATCAAGGATACCTCGCACCCCCCAGCCACGGTCTGTTTGATCCCCTACCTTCCAAGAGACTCAGGAAGTACAGGATCCTTAGGTCCCGTACCAGCAGACTCCAGAACAGCTTCTTTCACAGAGCTGTCACTATGATAAACAATCCCCCCCCTCCCACACACTCTGATGTGTATATCATTCAAAATGTATACAATGATACGCAACAATGAACAACAATGTACGCAATGATAATAAAGTGGAATCTAATCTAAACAATAATCCAGTTGAATATATCCTCTATTTAATCATAGTAGTAGCAACGGAAGTCAATTTAGTTTCACAGTTTTTCCTTGTTTATAGAGTATTGTCTTCAATAACCGGTGATACTTTGGTATAATAACCCAAGCCGGAAAGGGCCCAGTCGGTTACCAAGAGAACACGCACTTCACACACTCAGGAATATAGACAGTCAATAATATTTATTAACATACAGCTCTGAAATTCATAGGGCGGAGAATTTGGCTGGGGAACAGCGTCAGACTCTGATGAACTCTACTTAAAATAACTACACAGTTATTCAACTGCGTAGAAGTGTACCACGGCAATCAGGATTCAAATCCCACACGGCAGTGTACACTGCAACAGGGCCACACTCTAGGGAAGTGAATACACAGCATTCTACACACACGTGTTAAAGGGACGCACAGGAAAAAGCAGGTGGATGCACGGCACTCCAATATCACATCAAGGGCTTCACACAACGGCCATATTAAACACCCAAACAGGGGCAGCAGGGTCATGAGCTCCCGAGCTAGTGTGGCACAGCACCCTCCCGATGTTCCCAGAGTTTAGAACTTTACAACAACAGACAGGGGTAGGGAAGGAACATAGAAATCGCACACACATATAAAGAGTGAGTCAAATGAGTTCCCTGTCTTGGACAAACTCATTTCCTCTCCGTCTCACACTTTTTAGCAACATGTGAACACCTTCTGTTCTAATATCCTTGACACAGTATGGTTTTACAGATCTTCCTTCAGATCTTCTTCTGCAATTGCAAAGTGTGAAGTTTGGCAATGTGGCACTGCCTCAACCTCAAAAGTGATGATTGCCAATGCTGTCCTGAGTTTCAGTAATATAGTAGTTCAATAATAATATTATAGTTTCAATAATATGATCTTCTTATCATCATCATCATCATCATCAACAACAACAACAACAACAACAACAATAATAATAGTAATATATAACAATAATATATAATTATCACCAACATTGAACACCTTGATCAACATTGTTCATCCTCTGAACCAATGTGGGACCAGACCATGTGGTTGACAAGGGCCACGCTGCATTGATGAGCTGCTGATGAAATGCTTATGGTTTGTCGAATATAGCTCTCTTCAATGTCAACAAGGTGGTAACTTTCAGAAAATGATGCTGGTACACTATCAGACACCAAACTGTTTCAGCACACCGTGACGTTAGAATTATAAGGTTCTATCTCCATTTTTGTCAAAATTGAGTTTTTTTTTTTTTACATAATCTGATGTCTGTGTGGTGTTATTTTTAAAATGTTGACATTTTTGAGTTAGTAATTCATAAAATACAAAGGTTCCATCTCACAAAACATAATGGAATGTAAAAACTTTGACGCTCAATATCTCTGAACTGCCCTAAACGGAGATAGAACCTTATAATTCTAAACTCACGACTTACGGTTTGTCGAATGCTGCTCTCCTCAACGTCAACAAGGTGGTAACTTTCAGAAAAAAATGCTGGTACACTATCAGACACCAAACTGTTTCAGCACACATCACATGAAAGCTGCTTCATCACCTGTTTAACAACCAATCCTCCTTTACACATCAGTGCCTTCCCCGTCAGACCCCCGCAGTGAGTCGGCAGGTAACTGCCACTTGTAAGATCATTAAAAAAGGAAAGGAAGCACTGTCTGGCACTCTCAGCAATTGCAAATGGGCAGGTAGGCCAAGGAAGACTCATACACTGCAGTGTATGACCAAAGAATGCTCACCATAATTGTTGTGTTGTTTAAAAGAAGTAATACTTGGTGCCTTTAACTTGCTTTATTAACACATAATGCAATCCAGCTTCTAGCATTCAATCCTTGTAACTCTCTCGTTCTCCCACTCTCCAGGGGCCGGATTCACCAAAGTGTTCTTAAGATATTTCTTAAGACAATTCTTAAGAAAAAAGATAAGATGTTCCTAAGAATGTTCTTAAACGCTATTCACCATTTTTTTCTTAAGAATTGTCCTATGTCTTAAGAACTTCTTAGTTTTCCCACTTAAGAAGTTCTTAAACCGATGATACACGGGCAACGCAGCAGGCAACTCTTCGGGATCCTCCAATCAGAATACAGATTTTAGTCATGTGACTATTTCTTTTCGGCTGAAGAAAATCAACCAAGATGGCGGCCAATGTTGCCTGAAGCGAGGAATTGGAGAGGCAACTAATTTCATTCTTCTTAGGTAAATTGAACCATTAAAACATGTGGTTCCCATATATTACGAATGTGTAATGTGTTGTTCATTGTTTTCAGCAACTGTCATGAACTGTATTCTCAGCTATCTTTATTTATTAGCTTAAGTTACTACTAATGTTTTCGTCCGTTTCCATGGTAACTATGGGCTCCGGCAGTAAAAATATGTAATTAAATTGATTATTAGACGGAAATCTATAAAAGTAACAGATTCTGGGTCATTTACATGACCTAATCTTCAAAGCTAGTACATTGAATAAGCGTAGTTTTTACCTAAGAAAATCGATGCTAATCATGATAGCTAGCAAGAAAGCCCCACTGCAACAGCATAGGCAATCGACGTTATCCCAGCTGCTAGTGCACGTAAATGCGACTCAGCTCGGGCAGAAACATAGCAAACTAGGCCGCCGGGATGTTTTAAGACAGGTGAGAGCTTCTCTTAAAGTTGAGAAGAAATTTGAGAAGAAATCTAAGAACATTGTTTTCGAGAATCTCATTTGTTCTTAAATTCTATCTTAGGAAAAATCTTAAGAAGAAAGTTAAGAAAAAACTTAAGAATTTCTTCGTGAATACCAAGGCCCGGATTCACAAAGCGTTCTTAAGAAAAAAATTGTTCTTAAGAACAAAATTTGTTCTTAAGACAAAATGTAAGAAGATTTGGTATTCACGAAGAAATTCTTAAGTTTTTTCTTAACTTTCTTCTTAAGATTTTTCCTAAGATAGAATTTAAGAACAAATGAGATTCTCGAAAACAATGTTCTTGTTATTTTGTTATAATAATACCAACAATAATACCATCTCATCTGGGAAACATTGTACATTGCGTGGGTGTTATGGTTTGTTTTGTGTATAGCTGCCTAGATAGGCCCTAGATGATGTAACTGCTTGCGGCTGCAGCTAGCAGAATGCACTCTGAAGTGTACAGAAACAGCTTGTCTGCTCGGGTATATAAGCAAACGCCTCCGAATTCACTGGATGAACACTTCATCATCACAGAGTAAGACAATGACCCAAAGCATTCCGCCATAACACCTCCATCTTAACGCAATCTTCTGATTGAAATCCAATTGAACATTATGTATAGTATTTCATTTGTTGATGATAAGATTTTTAGGCAGACAATACTTCAAAACAAACAATGACTGGAGATGGATGCAGTGCCGCCTTCTGCCTGGCAGAACATCACCAGTGACGACACCTAAGCGTAAATAGTCTGATCAAAAACCCCTGAGTAAACACTAAACAGGACTCCAATGTTGTCCGCAAAACAAGACATCCTCACAGGCCCCCCCTCATATGTAAATGTAAATTATGCAGTTTGTGATGTACAGCCTTTCATAGGGATATTGCATATTTCACACAGACTGTTCGTATTAAGATGCAGACAGGAGGTCGTAACTGTGCAGATGATAGCACCAATATAGTCCTTGGCAGGCAGAGAAGGAATTCAATAAAGATGGTGAAATATGTTCCAACCCTCAGACATGGCCTTTCTCCTATGACTTCAAAGACACCTTCCAATTTAGGAAGTTTCTTATTTTAGAACCACCTCTAGCATCGAAACACTGAGATTACTGGGCGAAAATCGAAAAAGAGTGTCGATACAGAGGAGGTGGAGGAGGAGTGTGTGATTCACTACGTAGGGAGAAGGTTTTACCCTTGTGAGCTGGTTAATAGTGGGGGTGGGGTTGTGTGTGGGTGTGTGTGTCAGCGGGGGGGGCGGGGGTTCACAGTGGGACACAGTGGATGTTCAGACAGTGTGACTGCCTTGTTTTGAGAAAAAGTAACACCTTTACTCCTTTGGGGTCGTCTAGATTGGCATGGTGCAATAATCTGCAAATACAAGTCTCAAAAAGACAGCAATCGGAAGACTAGAGCCTCTAGCCGTTCTGCTCCCCGCCTCTGGAACTCTCTGCCACCTAACATTCTGGAACTCTCTGCCACCTAACATTCTGGAACTCTCTGCCACCTAACATTCTGGAACTCTCTGCCACCTAACATTCTGGAACTCTCTGCCACCTAACATTCGTAATATCGACACTCTCTCCACTTTCAAATCCAGTCTTATAAACACACCTTTTCACAATGGCTTACTTGGTTTGATCTGCTGTATTTAGTTTGTTGTTATATCTGATTGAGCTGTTTGTATCTCACTTTGCTTTGTTGACTTTATAATGTTTTGATATGCGGTTTTAACTATGTCTTGTAAGGTGTCCTTCAGAGCCTTGAAAGGAGCCCATAAATAAAAGGTATTATTATTTATTATTATTAATTGTGGGGACTTGTTTACTAGTTTACTGTTCAATAACACATTGACTGAGATTTGGCACTTGTCTTGTGCATTCACCACAAATGATACGTTATTATTATACAGGGCAAATGCTTTACTGTACAATAGATGGCTTTGCGATGCATTGAGGGGAGGCATGAAGCCTTATTTCTTCTCGCACGTGATTAGTCAGTGTTGGAAATGTGTTTCACAGCATAGACAACTACAGTACGTTGACGGCAGCAACAAATGTAATCCACCTGGAGAATCCGCTCTGACTATTCCATTTGTCAATCCACACACACACACACACACACACACACACACACACACACACACACACACACACACACACACACACACACACACACACACACACACACACTCAAGCGGAAGGTATATATATTTCAGTTTACTCATATACTTCACACTAACACTCTCCTGTTAATCTGTGATTCATATTCATCCAGAGTACTTTCACGACCCATAATACCCCTCTCCTTGTGCCTAGATGTGTGCAGGCTAAGGTAAGGCAGCATTATACAGGGCTCCTTGAACCGGAGCTGTCATGCTTACAATGGGAGTGCATGACATTCTGACAATGCTGTATATTTCACTAAATTGACAATATATATCCCACTGCCACCCATGCAGGCGAGTGTGGGCGGTAATTCTTCCTGAGTAGTCGCTTGTCAAAATGAGAGGGGTTGAGTGGCTGAAATGGAGACGTACAGAACATGGGTAAAGATACAGAGTGTTTGATACAGTCAGTACCGACGCTGAGCACACAAGAGGTGAAAGGTGAACTTTGACGTTTACATTTAAACAGATAGTATATTAAAGGAGTCAGTTCGTTAAACGTCACCCTTGTTGAGGGAATTGTGCCTACAGGTTTTCCAGAACATACGGACTATTCGAGGTGTACGTTTTACCATCTCCGTAAACGTTCTAAACGTTTCACATCTATGCTTTTCTTTTCTTTTTTTAATGCCGATTGAGAGAGAGGACGCTGGCGTTGCTTGTTCTCCGCTTCTCCGCCCGAAACCTTGGTGTAATTGCAGTATACAGAGTAGATTGTCCTACAAAGACACTTACATTTAGATTGAGTAATCTAAAAATAATTAGACCCCTATACTTGCTTTTATTTATTTTTCGTTTCTGTTTATTATTACTACTCGATCTTTTCAGTTTGTAAAGCGTATTTGAGTGTCTAGAAAAGCGCTATAGGCCTACAGTATAAGTCTAATGTATTATTATTATTATTATTATTATTATTGACTACAACAAACGATATCAGAGTAGATACAGATGTTTTAAAAACATGAGTTCGTCTCCATTCCCCATTGCTTCGTCTCTGTTCCAATAACTTGATATTAAAACCATTTCCCCCCTTCATTCATGAAAGGAGGTCATCCGACTAACAAGCTTATCAAACCGTTCTCTCTATCTCATGTTCTATCTTAGTGATTATCTGGAGGGACCATCAGTAATGAGGGATGGAGCTTCTCAAACCCCCTTCACTGCTCTCGTCACCACCACTGTGGTGGCTTTCAGCAGCACTTCACACATCTTGACGTCTGTCTGGTGTCTGGTGTCTGCCGCAGCAGTGTCAGAGAAGTGACCCGCCGTTGCCATAGCAGTACGAACCTCTAACATAATATAATAATATATGCCATTTAGCTGACGGCTTTTATCCAAAGTGACTTACATTGCAGTAAGTGCATACATTTCAGTATATATGGTCCCAGCGGGAATCATATCTTTGCACTGGATCAAATTTCAGGACCCTCCTGACTCCATGACTTTTCCTAGAAATGTGCGTTCTACCACCCAGTATCCTTTACATTTTCAAAATCACTTCAGGATAAGATAGTATAAAGCTGTTTTGCAGTTTTTCTGCAGGCTAAAAAAAGAAGCGCCCTCTAGTGATCTCTGTGTGTAAATAGCAGATTTACATTCTAAAAAGGGAGGTATACTATTTGACCCCCAAGGCGGCTCTACTAGTAGGTAAAATAGGCACGGCTGTTGTAGTGCTAAACCACTGGCCTACTGTCAGGGCCGGTCCTAGGCATAGGCGAACTAGGCGGTCGCCTTGGGCGCCAAATGCCTGGAGGGCGCCACATTTTTACATTTAAATAATTGTGTAGCTTGTTTTCTGATTTCTGATTGCACTATTAATGTTTGAATATGTTTATATGTACCTTGTTTGAATGTTGAATGTGTGGGTGGTGATGAGGCAGTACTGGTGGCTTAATGTGGTGGGGGTGGTGGGGGCGCCCCTAAAACTTGGGGGGAGGGGGGGGGCATCAAATCATACTCTCGCCTAGGGCACCTAAACGCCTAGGACCGGCCCTGCCTACTGTACTGTAACCTTATAAGCAGGGGTGCACATAACTGGTGCGCCAGTGCGCATGCGTCGCCAAAATGCATGCTGCGCGGAGGATCAGCGGCATGAACGCGCTCTTGCGCACCAACAGCTGGGAGCGCTGGGAGAGGAATTGACTTCCTCAAAACTCCTACTGCTAACTGCTGACTGCCCGTTAATACCAATACCATATCCTTTCATGACCACAATGTACCCACCGACGACGACCACGGCGACTCCCCTCACGAAAACATTCGGAAAGTATCGTAACTTGTACTTTCATTCCGCGTATCGCGTATCGCACGGTTATCACGCCGACACGTGAAAATTCAGTCCCGAACGACTCGTCGCTTAAAGGAAAAACTTCACCAAGGCACTTCACGTTTCTTTTCTCTGAAGCTTTCAAACGTTCAGACGTTTGTTTTACAGCTTCATTATCGCACCTCGACCCCTGACCCAGGGAATATGGTTGGGAATTCTATTAGAAGAAAAAAAAAAAAGACTTTGTTGCACAATCAAAATAATGAGCTATTTAAAGTGATAGCCTACAACATCCTCTACCATGGTTGAAATTGAGGACAGTATTAACAGCAGTCAAGAGAGCAGTGATGATGATGATTAAGCTTGTAGCATAAGTAAATGCTTAGGCTGTAACTTTTTGTTGAAAGTTGATTTCAGTGTTTACAGAACAGAGCAGTGCTTAAAGAGATATCAGTTGATTTCATTGTGTTTAAAGGAGTCTGACAGACTTTCATGCTTAAAGAGCAGTCATTTGATTTTTCATTTGTTTCTTTTGTTTTGCACACAATCATTTGTTCGTTCATCTTTATTTTTGAATAAATGTCGTTTTGCTAATATAAGTTATCCATGTATCCCTTTTTTATCCATCCTGTGGGACGGGTCGTGACTCGCGAGCTCGGGGAGCACCAAGCAGCATCCCTAGGTGCTCCTCTGAGCACTGGCCCCAAAAAGTTATGTGCACCCCTGCTTATAAGCCCTAAATACTACTACGCATTATTTGCTTGGTCACAGCCGTCATCGCTGAGATGCTTTTGTGTTTATTACACTGTCGCATTAAAACATCCATCCGCTTGCTGCACTGCCAGGGGAATCGTAACAACAAAAGCTTACTTTCACACGTTTGCTCCACATTCAGTGAATTTCATGCAAATGAGGCTCATTATAGGGATCATCCAATTCACAAATACGATCAACGTTTTCCAACGGTTGCAATTAACGAACGTGGCACTGTTAGGAACTCCTGAAAGCTGAAGGTAATTGTAGGTTATGGGAAGTCAATGTACACATATAAAACAATGTGTCGATCTACTACTCCTAAACTGCTGGAGGCAGAGAGGGGACCCAGCCTGTCAGCTTTAGGTGCATTGATTCAGAATCCTCCTGTTGTCTCTGAACTCTGAGGGGTGGATATGGTGATACTCATATCGGTGTCTGTATCTGTTAACTGATATCAATTTGTTGCCAGTGACTGGCTGCTGCTCCAATCCAATTTGTCCAAGTACAAACATAACTGTTTTTTTTTGTTTTTTTTAAATACTTAAGCTGTTCTCGATTGATTGTCTGACACAATGGAACCAATGGAATAGTTTCAAAAGTGCTAATACAGACCAGACATGCTCCAAAGCGTGTGTAACGTTTCAACACAAACGTTACTTGGAACTCAGATCTGGTAGCTGTACTTTAAGTACTATTGAGGTATTTCAAGCCATCAACAATCTGGCCCCCTAGTACCTTGCCGACCATATCCATCTCCACACCCCCTCCCGTTGCCTCAGGTTTGACGACCTAACCACCCTCGAGACCACCAGGACCAAGCTCCGGACCTGGGGTGATAGGGCCTTTTCAGCCGCAGCCCCGTCCCTCTGGAACGCCCTCCCCAACCACATCAGAGAGACCTGACAACATTTAACACCCTGCCAACATTTAAACAGGCCCTCAAAACCCACCTCTTCAAGCTCGCCTTCACCAGTTAACCCTCTCCCCCTCCCCTTCCCATGTGTCCCCAACATTGACTTAATTAGGCCCCTATACTTTCTTTTATTTATTTATTTTGTTTCTTTTTATTATTACTACTCAATCTTTTCAGTTTGTAAAGTGTCTTTGAGTGTCTAGAAAAGCACAATATAAGTCTAATGTATTATTATTATTATTGTTATTATTATTATTATTTCTGGACTGTACATTCTTGAACAATGTTGTCACTGTGGGTCTTGTCTGCTTGTGGTGATGCTAGTCGGCAGTTGCTCTAGGGAGATCACACCCTTCAAGTGTCCCTTCTGTTAAGAGCTGTTCCATTGGACGTGCCTGAGGACTTCCAGCTCTGAGGCAACTCCAGGCCGGGAAGGGGCCAGCTCTGCTGGGTTATATGGACAGTACATACCGTCTGTAAAAGTGTCGATTTAATTGACAACGGTTTTCGACCGTAGCCTTTGTCAATTAAAATCGACACTTTTGCATCTGGAACTAGAGGGGGGGGGGGGGTGTTGACATTTAGGACGATTCCATTGATTGCACTGCTTAATCAATCGCAAGCCATGTATTTGAAAGACAATATTAACCCTGGTCTGGAACTGTTGTTGCCCACAAATGAAAAAATAAATAATAATAAAAATTGCCATAAAAAATTGCTTTTTTAACATAAGCCTGTTACATTTCAGTCAGCTCAAGTATAGTGTGGCCACCATGGCTTGCAACATGAAATGTTGCACACTTATTAGTATTAACATTGCCTGTGATGTCGATGAGGTCCTATGGCCTTTGTGTAGAGTATATGCAGAAGGCTTATTTTCTTTGTCCTATTGTTTGTTCTGTATGAAGAACACTTTACAAATCCAACTGTCATTGCTGAGATGTGTTCAGTATTTCAGAATGAAATAAAATAAATAATCTTCTATTCTTGTATTTGTGTGTTTTATATATGAGTATGAAAACATAACAGTTTATAACAGGCTACTGTATGTATGTAGGATAACACTGAAAACGCAAAAGGCCTACTGATAATCTTATAGTACTGTTTTCCGCTGATCATAGTGTTTTCCATTGAGCGTTCAATTGGTTCTTAAAAATGTCTACTCATTTGATGACAGCATTTCATGTTGAGAAGACATGTTTGCATACTTATTTGGAATGCAGCGTTTGCTTTTGCAAGAGATTTGTGGAGTTCGGGGGTTTTGTGTGTGAGCTTTCATATTTGTGTTTAGAGTCAAGAGAAAATGAGCCATGCTTTCAGAAAACGTGTTAAAGCGAGAGAGTTGAAAAAAAACTGTAATAGAGCTGCACTCAAGAAAAATGATAGCAATATTCAGAGCTGCATGGGTATTGGGTAAAGACACATTCCGACAGTAGAGATATTCTCTGATGAAACCCTGCCAAGGGGACTGCCGAAGGACGTGTGAATGTGGGAGAGAGCGGTCGTTTGTCAATCATGTCTGACAGGGGTTGTCAGTGGTCTTATGGATGGTTCAGGCAGCTTTTGCCCTGGACATAGAGGTTCGATCCCTGTCAAAGCGCGCCTCGACTCCCGATTCCCTACTGCCCTGAGGTGATGCCTCAGATTCTATCTCTGACAGAGAATAGACGGTATTGCCACTGGCCAAAATCTGTTTAACTAAATGCGGTAAAACACTCTGGCATGAAGGTAAATGTTATCGTTCTCTCGCCCCGTAAATTCTAGTCTCTACCACTGATGAATGTCAGTTGGCTGATTGGTTTAATCAATGTTTAAAGAAATGTAATTACCCAGCGTCTCTCTGAAGAGGTGGAGGAACCGAGCGCATGGGCAGGACTACCTAGGGTTATCCTACCTCGAAGGAGAGAAAGGCTTTTAAAAAAAAGCCTAGGCAAGTTTCAAAGGAAGTGTTTCAAGTGTGGAAGCCGTAGGAAAGAAAGTAGTATCAGCAGTTTGAAAATTAAATTACTCAGGATAATAATAAGACCGTGCTGTAAGTGGCTTGCCAGAGATTCGGCAACCGTTAATGCCCTTATCTGCACAGTCTGGAGATGAGAAAACAATCACTCTGAGGATATTTGTTTGGGAGTGATTTGTGAGTCTTTTTATTGCCTGTTGACAAACATTATTGTGCAGATTTTAAAGCATGAATGTTCAATTACAGTATCGAGCTGGCACAGTGGGGGTTCCGCCATCTCCCACTAACTGCATCAAACAGTTTTCTCTCTCTCTCTCTGTGTACAAGAATAACATTATATACATTAATATGAAAATAAAATCTATGAATAAATGCAAATGTTCTACTGTTGGACTGTTGTAAGATCCCAATGCAGCTGGATTCACTGTACAATCCAATTAAAGAGATGGTACAGGATTTAATTGGCCTTTTTTACATACTGTTAAGGATAAGGCGATTTCTTGTCTCATTAGACTACATAGGCCTCAGTTTAAGGCCAACATACTTTTGCAAAATAAGCTTTTTCTCATACATTGCAAAATGGCAGCTTGCAAAAACAAGAAATATTACTTCTCACTTTTCGCAGTGTAGGAGTGGGGAGGTGTGCCAGGTGTGACCTCTCTGACTAACCAGGTGTCCAATCACCACCTCAAGCTCAACCTTAGCCCTCCTGTCGTGTTCGTTTCTACCCCCTTACTTTGGTGTTCCCGGTGAAATTTGACCAGTTTGTTTTAACTGCTCTTACATTAACACAAAAAATATTAATCATCACCAAATGTTATTTAACACCCTTTTTATCTGATGTCTCAGACTAGCAGTTAACATGAACAACTGCAGTGAATATACAAAGAATAGACACTGAAAATGTACTGGTTGTGGATGTGTGGGTGTGTATGGGGATGTTTTCCATCTGATAGATGAATATAATCTAGGGTTACCCATTCATTTCCTATGAAGGTCATTTTTGACCGGGAACACCACAGGTGTTACAAAGTTGACTAAACCACTCAGAATTCAATGAAAGTGGTGATCAGCAATTTTACATGTTCAAATGCCTCGTGTGGAGGATATCATAAGGGCCTTGAGGCAATCAAATGTAAAACACAATATTTATGATTGATGAAAGTTGTAAATCGGTCAGATTTGACCCGAACACAACAGGAGGGTTAAACAAGACTGAGATACTCTTCCTCCCTGGGAAAGCCTGCCTTCTCCAATACTTCTCCATCACAGTAGAGAACTCTACAGGTGATGATTCCCATTAGGTGGAATCATCAGAAAATATGGTGTAAATGTTCATAGTTATGCTGATGATACTCAGCTGTACGTATCAGTATTGCCTGATAATTCACATACACTCAGCTCGCTGGAGAATTGTCTCCGAGATATAAAACTTTGGATGTCCAACATTTTTCCCTACAACTAAATCAGGACAAAACTGAGATTCTTGTCATTGGACCAAAACCACAAAAAGACAAATCGAATACCATGGGAACCTTGCTTTCAAACTGCAAACATGAAGCTAAGAATCTAGGTGTGATTATAGATTCTGACTTAGATTTGATGTGAGGCTCAAAGCTTATCACTAGAAATGCTTTTTATAATCTACGGAATATTGCAAAAGTTTGGCATTCTGTGTACCACATGTACAAAAGAAGAGATTTGGTGAGGCTGCATTCTCATTTTATGCACCCAGATTGTGGAACGCACTGCCAGCTTACATTAGGGATGCAACCTCAGCAAATATTTTCAAGTCAAGACTAAAAACCCATCTTTGTAAAATTGCCTTTAGATGACTAAATAATTAATATATATTTTATAATTAATATATAATTATTAAAGCACTTTGAGCACTTTTGGGCTTGCAGCAGTCGCACTATCCGGTCATGGCTTTTCACAGTCCTGGCACCCCGCTGGTGGAACGAGCTCTCCACTGCTGTCAGGACTGCAGAGTCATCTCTTCAGGCTACACCTTAACACTTAATCAGCCATGAGGGGTCATTTGACCCCTGTGAGTAAAAAAGTTATATCTTTGAATTCGATCACATTTCAGGACCCTCCTTTCATGACTTTTCCTAGATATGTGCGCTCTACCACCCAGTATCCTTACCTTTTCAAAATCACATCAGGATAGGCTAGTATAAAGATATTTTACAAGTTTTTCTGTGTAGGAAGCACAATAATTTACAAGACGGCCAACTAGTGGTCGGATCTAACTATTGATGTTGAAACAGGCTGCTCTAAATGTCTAAATTAAATCTCTACACAACATTGACCTCACCTAACGCAGCTCAACTCTCCCATTGCATACCACACTACTTCACCATTCCAGTTGTGCCTACAGTAACTCACACACACATAACAAATCCAGCTGTACAGACGAAAAGCTGCACCAAAGAATTTGTTGAATTAACGAGTGTGCCGTGCATGTCAAATCTGACACGTATTTGACATCTGACACGTATGTATGGGAAAACAGGACATTGATGCAGACAGTCACGAGTGGTAAAGTGATTTAATAGGACGGGAGAGCTCAATAATTTCGCTTGGCTGTGGTTGGGCGCATGCACGTGGGCCAGTGTAGTTTATGTGTAATGCTAGTCTTAAAACGGTTGCAAGGTCAATATTAATGGACTCTCGGAAACCAACTGAAAATGCTGTTCTGGAGTTCCTCGCAAATTAATCCTGCAGACATTGATTATTCAAATGAGTGTGTGGAGGGCTACAGGTTTGTGATCAGTCTTGTCACGCTGTAATACGGGTGCATAGCGGTGTGGCTCAAAGCATAATTCAGAATAACTGAGGTGTCGCATTAGATATACAAATAATGGATTCAGCCCACTTATCAAATGGATAGAGGAGGTACCCAGCTTTTCTTGGCTGTGGTGCATTGTAAACACCAGATTGTAGCAGATACCTGCCATCTAATGCTTTGTAACAGATGGGGGGAGATAGTAGTAGTAAACTGTCTTAAGGAACACTCAATCAGCATTCCTCCAATACACCTTATGGAGAGGGAAACCATCAATTCCGCTCCTATCTTTAAATGACCCTTCCCCGATGGAACAAATGGATGTCCCCCTCTCTGAGGGGCGGCTGTGGCGCAGGAAGTAGAGTCGCTGTCTAATGATCACAAGGTTGGCAGATCAGCGGTGCGAGCCCTGGCTGGCCACATGTCGAAGTGTCCTTGGGCAAGACACTGAACCCCAAAATTGCTCTCAGTGAGCGGGCCAGCGCCTTGCATGGCAGCTTGCCGCCATTGGTGGGTGAATGAGAGGCCGTTGTAAAGCGCTTTGGAGCAGCAAAAAAGGCGCTATATAAGTGCAGTCCATTTACCATTTACCATTTACCATGATGTTCTCTGGAAAGTGTCAAAGCTGTAGTGTAATCTGTACAGAGTTGATAGGATGGATTCTCATTGGCCCTCCTTGCAAAATATCTCTTAATTGAAATACTATGGTTGAATGTCGGGTATAAAACAGAAGTAGAGGACATATTCATTCCCTTCTCTCTTTGTCCTGGTGGGGTCTCATCTGAGCCTGTGAGTGATGTAGGAGTGACCATGTGGTTCTCTCTCTCCTCCCCTCCCTCTCTACCTCTCTATCTATCATTTACCATTGTGGATAGAACGTAACAATCGTCTATGAAGTATTTGCCTTGTAATCATTGTATAAGTTTACAGTATTATTAAAGCCTAAATATTATAATGTATCTTAAATTAGATGGAGTCAGATTATTAATATTAGGTTATGCTTTGCAATTAACAATATATAGCCACATTTCCTTGTCAAGCATCCATTGTGTAACTGCCATCCTATTAAGGCCTACACTTGTGTAATACTTATGTAATTTCACTATAGCATGATATCCCTATTCCAAACAAAACTTCTCAACTACGAGAGAGATAGCCATTGTGAAGTAGCCAAACATTACTCTAAATGCTGGGGTCAATGGAAATCCAAAGTGAAACAGAGCTTTGTAACTCTTGTAAGTCCCTTTCCCTCATTCCTTCTTAGGCAACTATCACACATCCACAACAACAGAAGTGTCTGTTCTGTGTGACTTCGTGCCTGTCAAGTGAGCAGTGCCATCATGGAAGGCAAATGAATGGCAGCTCAACGCCCCCAGTTTGTTTGTTTTTTGGTGTCTTTTGGCTTCTCGAGGGAGGGAGAGAGAGAGAGAGAGAGAGAGAGGGATAGAGAGAGAGAGAGAGGGATAGAGAGAGAGAGAGAGATAGAGAGAGAGAGGGGGATAGAGAGAGAGAGGGATAGAGAGAGAGAGAGATAGAGAGAGAGAGAGAGAGAGAGAGATAGAGAGAGAGAGAGAGAGAGAGAGGGGGATAGAGAGAGAGAGAGAGAGGGATAGAGAGAGAGAGAGAGATAGAGAGAGAGGGGGATAGAGAGAGGGATAGAGAGAGAGAGAGAGATAGAGAGAGAGAGGGATAGAGAGAGAGAGGGATAGAGAGAGAGAGAGGGATAGAGAGAGAGAGAGAGAGAGGGAGAGAGAGAGAGAGGGATAGAGAGAGAGAGAGGGAGGGAGAGAGAGAGGGATAGAGAGAGAGAGGGAGGGAGAGAGAGAGGGATAGAGAGAGAGAGGGAGGGAGAGAGAGGGATAGAGAGAGAGAGAGAGGGATAGAGAGAGAGAGAGAGAGAGGCTGGAGGGCACTAATTACATAGATGGTTATGGTAGCAGACACAGACGTTCTTATTATGTAGACAGAGGCACGTCATCAGCCCTGGGCTTTGGGGGCTGGAGCCCCCCAATGTTTTCTGAATAGCCCCCGGATCTTTTTTTTGCTGGAAAAACAAAACTAAACCACCTACTGCGTCGCCATTAATTTAGCGCATCGCTGTCGATTTAGCGAAAGCTACCACACGTCAATCAAAGAACTCTGCTACCCCCCACCCCGTGTGCTAACCCCACCATGTTTCCAGACCCCTAACAACGACCCTGCGTAGAGAGAGAGATAGGTAGTTCGGCATGATCGACAGAGACAGGATATCGGAACAATTCCAACACTTCAGTTACACGGTTCTAGCAGTTACTTGAGCCCATTTTTTCCCCAGTCATAGTCGTGGCAGGGCTCAGGACCCTCTCTCCCCCATCGATCGCCTTTGACTCAGTCTCCTGTGTGGATTTGACCATTTTGATTGCACTGCCAGCTTCTCTCTCTGCCCATCAGTCATTTTAATCATGCCTACTCCGGTAATGCCACTACCGATGTCTGTCACGGAGCAGACCAATAAAACGCTTGTCGTTTCGCCGCGGTCGGCGAAGAAAACCAACAGTGATTCATTCGCGAGAGACACACAAACCAGTCAGATTTTTTTTCTTTTTAAATGTTTTTTTAAATGATAGTAAAATTGATGAGCGAAGGCGTACTAGGAGTAAAGAACTTGTCGTCGCAGAGAACTAATAAGGTACCGATCTGAGATACCGAGAGGTTTATTAAATGAGGCCCAGCGACGGAGGGGGACGAGGACACTAACTCGTATTTGAATTTAAGAGCAATTTAATTCACTCCTCCTCCAAGGACGCAGAGCCAACATGTCACTGCACCATCCACCGTCGCTGATGAAACATTTAGCACACACGACAAAAAGACACAGTACTGAGAATGCTGTGCGAGCAGAGAATAGCACCTTTGGGCAAAACGGAGAGGCAGGACATCTATTTCCTGGACTCAAATGGGGCAACTCATTCATATACAATCACCTTGCAAGTCTTTTCCATTGCACAATTGACTGTCTGTGCATGCAGTGTGTCCTGACAACAGCTCTTGAAGCGTAATGGACACTGAGGCTTGTGATGTCATTACAGGAATGTCTCTCTCTGGTCAGGAGGAGTAGCTTAACCTTAGCTTTCCATCCTCTGCTTGATCATCATGAAAACAGAAAATGGTATCACCTCCGTTAATTAGATAGTTGGATTTCACTTCAGACTCATCTGGAAATTGGACGACTTAACGATGAGTCTTCCCCTACACGACTAACGAACACATGACTAACGAAGGCTTACGGTTGAGTTTGTACATTTGTACGCAGGTGATATTTATTCGGTGCATTCATTCATCTTCCGTTGGATAATTGTCCCAAATTACTGCTAATGAGAGACATGCGAGGACTCTTCTGTGATGAAACTGGGATGAAATATGACTCGACAAGGAGAAAAGGGATTCTCCGTACTACTCTCTCTCTCTCTCTCTGTTACTGACTCCCCTCGGCAACATGCGTGGTTCAATTACTCCCCATTAATCCTCTAACAGAACATAATTAAACAATTAATCACAACCTGACCTGGACATCCCTATGAAGCCTCATCCCTATACCTCGGTATCCTTGACTTCAAGGCCCAATCCCATTTCACCCCTGTTGGCCCTCGATTTCAGCCCTATGGCTCCATTTTACGTGTTCACGTGTAGAGTAGAGTAGAGTGTCCCAATTCTTGTTTTCAGGTAGGGGTAGGGTCAAGGGCTAGGGCTACAAAGCTCTCCAAACTGAGATTCCAGACTCCAAAGAGGGCCACAGCCGGAGGGTTATGGAATCCCAGAATGCCTTGCGAATCATCGGCAGGAATCTGGAGATCTCACGAGCAATGAGGAAGACAACCACGAATGTAATCATTTTTCTTTGTTAATGAAGATTTGAAAAATGATGATAACCATTGTATTATCTTAGTTTAATGTCATTTCAATGTATTATAGACCTTTTCTTTATAACAAGCATAACACAATCGCTATTATGCCTGTGTCTAGCAGGTAATAGCTGTGTGGCTAATGTTAGCTATGTAACATTGCATGTTTTAAGACTGATTCGTGCATGACGGTCACGCATTTTGATACATTTCCATGTCGCATTTCCCCCCTTTGATGGCATATGACGCTGAAATCTAACTAAAGCTCAGCTGCGAAGTTGTTGCACTGTTGTCCTATATCAGTGCAGACTGGCAGGGTTGCTAGCCTACAGAACACCGCTATTCTGTCATGGCCTGATAATGAAGCATCATTCTTTCTACTTGTTTCCGACTTGTTTGATCGATTGATGGCGTGAAACTTACGTTGTGAACGAATCGCTGCTTTTCTATGACACTGCTGATGACGTATCAGGGTCTTGAAGGGTTATCCCATTTCATAAGGGAAGATGTTCAACCACTACCTCTTGTGACTCTCTTCTGAGGGGCAAGCCGTGGCTCCGAAATGAGCTGTCGGGGTAGGAAAGGGAAATGGTATTGGGCCCAAGAGTTTCTTCACAAGTCCAATTCCACTAAGTAAATGTGCACTTAAGCTGTAATTGCAAAAGCCAAGAAAAAGTTGAGCTGTAATTGCAAAAGCCAAGATGTAGGGACTTTAAGGCTACTAAGGGTAAGTTGGATGGAGGGGTGTTGTGTATATTGATATAAACACATTGTTTGGTTTGAGTGTTCCCGTTAGTTTGAGAGTTGGAATTGAATGTGATATCATACTACAAAGACAGCTGTTGTCGAGAGACAAGTAGCAAGGGTATTCATTCTAACATTAATTTTTTGTACTATAATGATATTTTTTAAATTAACAAAGTGTTGATAAGTACATATGCAGCCATTTATTGTGCGTGACAAGAACTATGCGGCCTCTACTGCAGCATAATTGGCATACTGGCAGACTTGGCACTCTGCAAACACTTGAGATTTAAAACTCATCCTTGCTTGGCGAGCTGCACTCCTGTTTACATCCACCCGCTCCGGACCTGGGGTGATAGGGCCTTTTCAGCCGCAGCCCCGTCCCTCTGGAACGCCCTCCCCAACCACATCACACAGGCCAACACCCTGCCAACATTTAAACAGGCCCTCAAAACCCACCTCTTCAAGCTCGCCTTCACCAGTTAACCCTCTCCCCCTCCCCTTCCCCTTCCCATGTGTCCCCAGCACTACCTTAACTAGGCCCCTATACTGTACTTTATTTCTTTTTTGTTTCTTTTTATTATTACTACTCAATCTTTTCAGTTTCTAAAGCGTCTTTGAGTGTCTAGAAAAGCGCTATATAAGTCTAATGTATTATTATTATTATTATTATTATTATTATTATTATCTACCAGAAGGTGCATGGATAGCATGCAAGTAGTAGCCTATATATACAGTAATGGTCAAAGATATTGCACTTCTGTCAGGTAATGCACCACTTCTTCCAGAACATTGTTGCAATTACAAATGCTTTGGTATTCACATGTTTATTTATTGTGTTTGCATTGGAACAACACAAAAAAGCAGAGAAAATAGTTTTTGTTCCACACGGAACAGAACAAAAATGGACAAATGATTGGCACCTTTTCAAAGCTGTACAGTCATTCCGCTTTTTAATGCGACTTTTCTCGATCTTTAGAAGCAACGTTTCACTTGTATGTTGTTGCTGGGCTCACCGTGAATCTCTTTGAATATTCATTTTCTAAGTAGACCCGCAAACCTTATGAATATGAAATTCCAACATGAATCTTTCTCCCCTCCGATGGCTGCCCATCAAACCCTTCCTCCCTACATGACAGTGTTCTAAAAGCAGGGGAACAGAAGTCTTCACATGCTCCCCTGTCACCTGGCACATGTTCTGTAGATGGAGCTCGGACACGACAGAGGGAGGGGGGGGGGCATGGGGGGGCCAAGAGGAGATGGAAGGACGCCAGATGCCTAGGAACGGCGGTGGCGGAGGGTTCCGGAGTTCCGTCGGCTTGCGGCGAGGAGATATTAAAGAGGCCGGCGTGGCTGTGAATGCTAATGCCTCAATCTGTCAGTCATAGAGCCGATCTGCTGCTGTACCGCCACCGCCAGAGTCACCACACTCCATCCCCTCCTTCTCTATCTCGCCCCCCACCCCCCTCTCCTTCTCTCTCGCCTGACAGGTAAATATATATTTATATAATCCTATTTTTTGTTGACCGACAGTTGACCGACGTTATACTTATATAGCGCTTTTCTAGACACTCATAGACCCTTCACAAACCGAAAAGATCGAGTAGTAATAATAGAAAGAAACAAACCCAATAAATAAAATAAAGTATAGGGGCCTAATTGAGGTAGTGCTGGGGACACATGGGAAGGGGAGGGGGGAGAGGGTTAACTGGTGAAGGCGAGCTTGAAGAGGTGGGTTTTGAGGGCGTACGTCGTCGGTCAACTGTGGAGAGTGTGACTGGTTGAAATGCTCAAATCTGTCAATCATAGGGACAGGGATGCTCAGAAATGTTTGCGTCGGTTCCCCCAAGGCAGATACTCTTACAATAGGATAGGCATTATTCATATTTAGACAGACATTCCCCCATTCTACATAAGGGCATCTACGGCAGGTGAGATACGCCATTCGCTACCCACTACTCATAGAAGCCTCTTGTATATGTATCTAATATATATATATATATATATATATATATATATATATATATATATATAATCCACTTATATCCTCCACAAGGGAATGCTAAATGCTAGGTAGCAGCTCCTCATTTTGTTATGATGGCACTCAGCATATTTCACCGCGAGGCATATCTGTTTGCCTAGTGATGCTCAGCACATGGGGGATATGCCCGTCTTTGACCCTGATTTTCAGCACCAGAGATTTCCACCCACAGTGCTGCTGGATTCCAGAACCACAGACCTTGTGTCTTTATGTGTGGTGGAGGGAGGTACATGTAGCTATGGTACACGAGATGCTTTCTGTGCATGGTGCATACTGGAGCTAGCGGAGGCTAGTAATAGAAGAAATCAAAGGACGGTTCCTTGTATCGCCTTGAATGGAATGTGCACATGCGTGTGTGGGTTAGGGCTATCTGTATGCGTTGGTCTGTGTGTGTGGACAGTATATCCAATGTGTTTATACAGTGCTGTGTATGTGTGGGGGGGAAACCCAAAAAATAGGATGATATGGTTGGATGATTGCTTCCTGAAATGTGTGTGTGTGTGGTTATGGATGACAGAAGGGTGGGGGTGGAGGGAGGGAGGAAGAGGATGGAGAGGTAGAGAGAGATATGGTGAGATGGGGAGGGAGGTGTGTGTGTATGTGTGTGTGTGTGGTTATGGATGACAGAAGGGTGGGGGTAGAGGGAGAGAGGGAGGAAGAGGATGGAGAGGTATAGAGAGAGATGGTGAGATGGGGAGGGAGGTGTGTGTGGGGGGGGGGGGGGGGGGGGGGTGTGGTTATGGATGACAGAAGGGTGGAGGTGGAGGGAGAGAGGGAGGAAGAGGATGGAGAGGTATAGAGAGAGATGGTGAGATGGGGAGGGAGGTGTGTGTGGGGGGGTGCGTGGGTGGGTGTGTGTGTGTGTGTGTGTGCGTGACAAAGGGAAAGGAAGGTGGCGTAGCTCCTACATGTTGTGTGGAGGGAGTGGTGTGCAGTGGGATGTGGAGCTGCCGGCGTCCTGAGGGTGAAACGGACCCAGCGATGTTCCCGCCCCCGCGTTCACCGTCACAAAAGGTAAAAATAGCCCTTCTCAGCTTCGCCTCAGACAGATGGACCGAATCTTCCGTTCCAAAGCAGGCGGGCGCTGCTGTCAAGACTAAATTAGACCGCGAGACAGTGGGAGGCATCGTGTGCCCACCTGCTACAGGATGAAAACAATTAACCTGGACCCCCGAAGAGGTTTGAGAGAGAGAAAATAATCCTGGGGAAATAGTATGAATACAATCAGGGAAAGAAAGAAAGGGGGAAAAAAAGGTACAGTATATTATTAGTAATCCTCTTCTAAGCGGATTAACCTTTCATGAGGGGATTTGAACTGGCACGAGTGGAGGCCGGCGGAGGTAGACATCGTTTTAATGCACGGAACGAAATAAGGAACGGTGTCGAATGTGTGTTTGATACCTACACCTCCAACAGCCTCCGTTTACATTTTTACATTTACATTTTTTGGGGCATTTAGCAGACGCCTTATTCCAAAGCGACTTACAATCAATAAATTTGACCAAGCAAGTGAATCATCAATCCACCAGTCTCCATCGACTGGCACACTTAAGAATGCCAATGTCATCGGCAATGTTTACTATAGTACAGTAAAACACAGAATAGTGTAGTGCCACTGATGTAGCATTCATTGTTGAGTTGTAGGCTCTGTCGTCTTATCATGTAATGAATCTCACCTTAAAGTTACATTATCGAAGATTGTCCCACTGTGTGTGCTTTTGATCAAAAGGGGGTCCCTAAATAGTCAACATTAATGTCCATAAATGACTTTATTGTAGAGAGAGGAGCTCACTTCCTATGCCCATGAGCATAGGCTTGTTTTGCTTGCACAAGCTTAAGTTATTTGTTTAGAATTGTCTGGTTTAAAGAGGAAAGACATTGATTGTATTATGAGTATGATAACCATGCAGTCAGCACTGAAGCAAAAACCTTTTAGGTAAACAATTCACAACTAAATCTCAATAGTGTACATTTAACCCTAAAATCCGCTAAACCACGACCTCTTTGAAAACTCGGACAAACAAACCGTGACTGAATGACATTCAATGACTTCCAATGGAGGGAGTTGGCAAATCTCTAATTTCTGATTGACCACAGCAAGTAATAGACATGTTTTTTTTGAAGATGACAATAATATTTCGTCTAGAAGCTTTTCACCATCAGACATCAACGAGTTGTAAGTCCGAGTGTTCTGCCAGTTGTGACTTCTGCTGTGATGTGATTGGACAATTTCTATTCGTCCATTGGGCATAAATAACTTCAGAAGGTTAAGGAACACTTCAAACAATCAAACAAGTTCCTCTTACTCTCTTTTCCAGGACCAAACCACAAGCCCCAGCCAAATACTTTGGCCACCTTGAGTCAGTCATAGAATCCCTTTGAATAATGTTCAAGTGAGTTTGACAGACCTCTTCTGGGGGGCTTGGGGTGTGCGCTCCCTTCTCAGAAGAAAATCTATTTCGCAGCTCAGATCTTTGGATCCCCCCTCCGTTTGCCAGGGCCATAAAATCATAATGAGATTAGGGCCCAGATGAAACGTGAGCCGCTGGATTTGAGGTATGGCCATGGAGAGGCAGCCCCTGAATTACATTTTTCAAAAGTGTGGCACATCTGGGGAAAATCCAAAGGAAAATGTTCTCTCTCTCCTCCGCCAATGACGCCCAGGTCCCTTAATCCCTCACTATCCCCTGTTCTCCCAGTGCCAATCGTCGATTGATGGGGAAGGCCCCGTGGAGCCATCCGTCTGGGGGACACACGACTGTGGAGGGCCGGGGCAGAAGCAGAAATAGGGAGATGACTCAACTGTGGCTAACAGCTAACCGCTAAATCACACAGGGCAGGAGAAGAGGAGGTGGAGAAGAGGAACAGAGGAGAGGGATAGAAAAAACAGGATGCTGCTGCCACTGAAAGGGAATGATCGTCGGCGACAGGGTGATTGCCGTGTGTTGTTCTGTTCTCGATCTGTGCATGGTTGATGGGGCTTCGCCTGCAGTGGCCAAACCCCCCCCGTCCTCCGTCCTCCGTCCTCCGTCCTCCCCCAGTCTGTCTGTCCAGTGTGTGTGAGACTTGGTTTCATCACACGGTTTTTCTCACTTTCTCACCTGGGAGCTAATTTCGCTAATTACTGTGTGTGGCTAATGGAATAGACATCTGGTCCGCTCTGAGATGGTTGGGAGATGATTCGCGAGCACTTGGAAGTACCTGCTGGTCTGGACCGTGTCCACACAGAAGTAGAGGAGAAGTGGGTGAATGATGGGGAAAGAAGAGGAGAGACCAGGGAGCTGCCAGAGAAAAAAAGCCATCCAGAAATGGAGGGGAAAAGTAATTTACCTGTGGCAGTAAAAGGAAGTGATTGGGACACATCTGACGCCAGACTCATCATTCAGTCTGTTTCTGCTTAGTCCACGTTTGCAGAGTGAGTCAGAGAGAGAGAGAAAGAGAAAGAGAGAGAGAGAGGGAAAGAGAAAGAGAGAGAGAGAGAAAGAGAGAGGGAGAGAGAGAGAGAAAGAGAGAGAGAGAAAGAAAAAGAGAGAGGGAGAGGGAGAAAGAAAAAGAGAGAAAAGAAAGAGAGAGAGAGAGAAAAAGAGAGAGAGAAATAGAGAAAGAGAGAGAGAGAGAGAGAGAGAGAGAGAGAGAGAGAGAGAGAGAGAGAGAGCTAGGGAGCAAGAGCCGCAGTGAATCAGAGATGCAGAGCACATGTCCTTTTTTCTGCAACAGCTGCAGGTGCTCCAGTCTGCACCTGTGCCAGGCTCTCCGGGGGGTATTCCAGCCCACAGTCTGCACTGTTCTGATTCGGCTGATTCATCCTCATGCTTGTCAACAAGAGGAGGAGAGCAGGAGAGGAGTGAGTGGAAAAAAATGTGTTATGGATGACAGAAAGGTGGGGGTGGAGGGAGGGAGGGAGGGGACGGAGAGGTAGAGAGAGGTATGGTGAGATGGGGAGGGAGGTGTGTATGTGTGAGAGAGAGAGAGAGAGAGAGAGAGAGAGAGACACAGAGACACAGAGAGGGGGCGGTTGTGGCTCAGGAGGTAGAGCGGGGCGTCTAATGTTCGCAAGGTCGGCGGTTCCATTCCCGGCTCCTCCTGTCCACATGTCGAGGTTCCCTTGGGCAAGACACTGAACCCCAAATTGCTCCTAATGAGCGGGCCGGCGCCTTGCATGGTAGCTTGCCGCCATCGGTGTGTGAATGTGCGTGTGAATGGGTGAATGAGAGGCCATTGTAAAGCGCTTTGGAATGAATGGAATGGGTCCATTTAAAAGAGAGATAGCGAGGGATATAGCTAGACTAGACACCTTATGCCGCTAAATCTGAGACATATGAACACCAGTATGTGCCAAAACGATGTTGGCTTTACAAAATATCGCTATATTTCAACCCTTCCACGGACAACTCCACCTGCATCAATTAAATAAATCGCTTGGGAAAACCCAGTGGTAATACCATCAACTGCTTACAGTCACACATTACCCTTTCCCCCAAATCCCCATGGTGGGAGGAAAGTGTTAATAAACTAGCATGGTTGCCCTTTCGATCCACGTTCGTTGGCTGCAAGTCGCTGGCCTTCCCCTTGTAGCTATTATTTATAGTCATTGCCCCGCTTCCCAATGAAACTCCCCTGTATCACATCTGCCTTCAGGGGAGGAACATTGACATTACAACAAAGCAGGGATTCTGTATGAAGGGGAAAAGAAACGTGTTTGTTTTGGAGTGATGAAGCGTCTCAACGTGCCAGGGCGCTCTACGTCGTGATTACTCATCGTCAACCCACGTAGTAATGGGCTACCCAGTGCCAGGAGTGGTTTGACTGGTTGTCGTTGGCAATAATTATAGGAATAATTTGAACACCTCTCTTGGAATGGAGAATGATCCCGTTTGGCAGGAAGTGTCTGTGAAAATCTGCACCGAAAGGAAAGTCATTTTGAAAGGAACAATATGGACGTTTATTAGCTAATTAACTGTAGATACTTAAATGTGTTGCTTTAGTGTTGACTATATTGGTCACCATGCTCATTAAATATGAGCACATTTTATTTTTTCCCTCATCAAACCACACAACCCCTTAGTTGTCGGTTCACCAGCCCAGGGGGAACATGGGGAACATGAGGTAACATTACCTTTCGGCCTCAAGAGCATCCGCAAAGTCATATTTTCCATAATGTAACTTCGAAGCTTCGGCTACTATTGCGTTAATGCCTTTCTGACACGGAAACTTGTATTGTTAATGAAATGCAGTGTTTAAACCTAATGAAACGTCTCCCTCTTCGGGGAGGCAGACAAATGTCTTTTCACGGACACAGAGCTGCAGAAAAAGGGCACCGCCGAATCAACCTTCCCTGTCAGAGCAATAAAAATGACAATGTGTCTGTGTCAGCCCATCACTGCCAATGAAGTGTGCAGTGCAATTTCTCATCGCAGCTGTTTTTTCCACAGCAAGGGGGGGAGACAAGCAGTAGGCATGCTGATTCATACACGCTTCAGAATCAGAAAGGCAGTTAATGAAAAACAAAAAATGGTAGGCCTACTGTCTCTCCTGGCATCACTTTAAAAAAAACACCTCCGGGTATAAATAGTCTTCATCTAGTCGCTCGTATGTCGTAGGGTTCATTTTCATGTTCGATGAACATGCGTGTTCATTAGTTTCACATGTGAAAGGGGCTTGAAGCTCTACCTAATTGACTGGGCGCTAGCTCGCGCTCCCCTCGGCTCGGTGTTTGACTGCAACACTGATTGAATTCAAGGCGGGTGTGTCATCACAGCTGTACGGATGAGGGATAGGCCTTGGCCCCCTGCCCTGATATAGGGACGTTTAATTGTCAATTCATCTGTCACAATTCAAATAGGAGGGTTGGAGGAGTCCATTTTGCCTTGTTCGTGGGAACCACAGGCACCCGCCGCGTCAAGTCATAAAAATGCAGCAGTGAGAGCTGCGGTCCGTATATCAGAGTAACGACAGGGCATCCAATTATTCTCCCTGATGAGTTTCCATGCCAAGGAAATTAATCTTATGAGCTTTGCTCATCCTGCCATTCGAGCTCATAAAGCGATGGGGGGAGAATGACACTGCCATCAAACTCTGGGCTTAACACCCGGGGAGGAACGGATCAATGGAAGGGTGCCTGTTCATACACAAAATACTGTAGGTGTGTGTGTGTGTGTGTGTGTGTGTGTGTGTGTGTGTGTGTTGTGTCTGACAACATACCCTTACCGTAACCACTTGAAATTAATGCCTAATGCAATACCGCTACGCACAAGCCATAATTCACACTTAACTCTCACGCAATGGATTTGTTGTTTTTGACAAGTCTTACCATCGGAGACGTGTACTTAACTCTGTGTGTGTGTTTGTGTTTGTGTGTGAGTATGTGTGCGTGCGGGAGAGGGTCACGCATTAGTTTCACAAGTCGTTATTCGCCCTTGCTTGCTTAAAATGTTCAGCACAGTGATGACAGAAATGTCCCCCTACATATATTTCAATCCTTGGGAATCTTAAAAACTTGGCAACTCCAATTAATGTCAATTAGACAAAAAGAAGACCTCTCGAACCCATAGTCAGCTATGTGGCGAGGCAGGCCCGGGCTATATGTCATTGTGACAACCTCATGAATATTAAAGCACAGCAGAGCATTTAAGGTTAGCGCAGATAGAATAGGAAAAAGGACAGCCACATCATTCACGACCTCAAGTGAAACAGCGGCGGTGTCGCTAAGGGTAGGCAGTCGGGCGCTGTACAAAGGAAGGAGGAGAGTGCTGAGCGGGGACTGAGCGAGAGCGAGGACAAACACCAGGGACAGTAGTTATCCAGCCTTTCAGAGAAGGAAATAGCTCATACGAGTCTGACAAATCTGAGAGCGACGCACGTGATGCTACTTCTATGCCTGTGAATAAAAGCCAGTTAACACAAGGTGAGCTTAGAATTCTAAGGTTCTAGAATCTCCGTTTAGGGCAGTTCAGAGATATTGAGGGTCAAAGTTTTTACATTCCATTATGTTTTATGAGATGGAACCTTTGTATTTTATTAATTACTAACTCAAAAATGTCAACATTTTAAAAATAACACCACACAGGCATTAATAAACACCTAATGGATCAGATTATGTAAAAAACTAAATGTTTACCAAAAATGGAGATAGAACCTTACAGATAATTCTAAGGTCACGACCTTTTGAGGACTCTAGGAAAATGATCTCGGGCGCCTTGCATGGTAGGAAGAAATTAGGAGGAAATTATCTCGGAATTATGATAATTTTCTGTAAGGAATTGTCGTGACGTTAGAATTGGACACGAGGTGTCCTTACGTGTTACGAGAAGACTATGAGTCACCAGTGCACATTACAAGATAGGACTGACTCCTAACATTGGAAATGCAGAAAAGCTTTTCATGGGATTTTTTGGTCACAGTCTTTTGCGCTCTCTGGAGAAATTAAAATATTCTTTGTGCTTTTTGGGCAACAGGGAAAAAAGAGTTCAGCAGTGCAGTGGTGATTATTTGGGTCTATTGCAGACAACCATTACCAGCACAATAACTCTGACATTAATTACTTACAGCAGCACACATCATCTGAAGATCAGATTGATTTCCTTGATGTCCTTTGGGGCTGAAAATATAGTAATAAAGCTAGAACCAAGCTCCGGACCTGGGGTGATGGGGCCTTTTCAGCCGCAGCCCCCGTCCCTCTGCCAACATTTAAACAGGCCCTCAAAACCCACCTCTTCAAGCTCGCCTTCACCAGTTAACACTCTCCCCCTACCCTTCCCATGTGTCCCCAGCACTACCTTCATTAGGCCCCTATACTTTCTATTTTTTGCTTCTTTTCATTATTACTACTCAACCTTTTAGTTTGTGAAGCCTCTTTGAGTGTCTAGAAAAGCGCTATATAAGTCTAATGTATTATTATTATTATTATTATTATTATTAATAATCCTACTCCTCACTCAGGGTTTGCATTCAGCGCGATCCCTACGACTAATGAGTAATTCTGACAGCCTTGAGTCCGACGGTCCTTAGGGGAAGTGGTTTCCCATCTGCACCGAGACGTTCCCTCGTTCAAGGAGCACCGGAGCGTGAAACCCCCTCGTCAGAAAGGTCAGGGGATTAATAATCCTGCAGATTATTGCCTTGCGGTTTCCAGATGACTGTCACGGTATAGTGCTCCCGACCAGGTAAAAGGCGTCCCTGACCATGAGGCCCCTTGCCTTGCCTTGGCCTCCCTCTGCCCCTGTAACGCCACGACACCGATATGGTCCAACGGTTCAGATTCTTCTGTTGCTTGTCTTGGACGCGTCACGTCGTGTCACGGCCCAGAGGAGTCAGAAAGGCAGAGTGCGTTCGTTGACTCAGTCCCCCCTCTCTGATAAAGAGAGCATTCGTTCTCCACTTAGGCGGGCGGTCGTCGGCTTGATCCGTGTCCGCTTGATGTAGCGTGATGTAGCCTTGAATGGACAATGACACCTTTGCCACTCGACAGCATGGAGGAGGTCAACTCCGCGGTTAGAGAGGGGCGAGGGGGGGGGTTAGGGTAAAGGAAGTGGAACGAGATTTGCACAATGGCACGTCGCACACGCAGCGCTCGTTCATCCAAAGAATAGCTGCATAGCTGCATAGTTCCATAATGGAGCACATGACTGATGATAAATGGACGGGTCTTCCTCCAGTGTTCCCACCATTCCAAGGTTCGGAAAATAAATGGCGTCATGTATCTTTAACGTGTGTAATGATGCGTGCATGAGCGAACGGCTGGACCCCGTGTAATTAAAGGTTTTTTGGAAACACGCTCACGCTCTCACGCCCCCGTCGCTGATTAATTATGCTCTAATTTATGCATGTTGTACTCCCATGAATGTCATAGCATTCTCTCCCATATTTTTTTAATGGATCCCCTCCTGTCACTCCTTTAGTTGTTGAAGTTGTCCTTTAGTTGTTGAAGTATTTACTGTACCTGCCCATAATCACTTAGAAATGTGTTCGGTGGGGAGAGCCTATCGGGGTTATGCACCAGTGATGCGCCTCGAAGTTGCCCCGCAATTCACTTTCATTCCTTTTCTCTGTGCTCCAGAGGACTGACCTGAAATGTGTGAAGTTTTCTTTTCATCAAAGCATTTTTGGGAGCGAGTCAAGTTGTCCCCGTTGAGTGCTGCTGAATGCTGATTCAGTTTTCGGGAGCCAACTTTTTTCATGGAGGAAAAAGCAAGAGTGGAAAGCGAGAGACTGTAGATGCGGTTGAATACTGATGACAGTCCTGGTGGGTATATGACGTGTGAGTGACGACAGCCCCAATTAATGTCTCTGCCCAAACAATATTGTCACAAACCGGACCGAAAGAGGTTAGACACACACAACCAGGCCGTTGTAAAGCGCTTTGGAGCAGCTTTGGAGCAGCAAAAAAGGCACTATAAGTGCAGTCCATTTAACATTTACCATTAACCAAGTAAACTAAAAACAAATAATTTATTAACCAAAAAGAAGGGCAAGATATAGGTGTCTGTAATCAGTAAAGTCAGTAGTGTAGCTGAGTGCATGAGTATATAAACGTGTGTAGGTGTAATGTTGTATGGTCAATAACAAAAGCCAAAGTCAACCAAAAAACAAAATGGTGTCTCAGGGCAGAGAGCACACTGCAATGGACCTGTCGCTAAGCCACGCCCCCTATCGCTAAGCCACGCCCCGTTTGAAAACTCGGACAAACAAACAGCTTCACTGACAGTGACTGACTGAATGACATTCAATGACTTACAATGGCGGGAGTTGGAACATTTCTGATTTCTGATTTACCACAGCAAGTAATAGACATGTTTTTTTTTAAAGATGACAAGAATACTTTGTCTAGGAGCTTTTCACCATCAGATATTAGCGAGTTGTTTGTCCGAGTTTTCTGCTTCTCGTGACTTTTGCTGTGATATGATTGGACAATTTCTATTTCGGGGCGTGGCTTAGTGATAGGTCCATTGGGCTTCAAGAGAGACTTAATGGAGCTTCGGCCCACGAAGCCCAGGTGTTGCCAATTTGCTGATGACCTCTGCCACGCCCACCTCCAGTATGTGCAAAGACAGCAAACACACACACTCACGGTGACGGGCAGACAGGGTCGTCACAATATGCACAGTGTGAAACTGAAACAATGTTAACTGCTGTTCCACTTGGTCTTCCATTCTGTACAACAGAGACGATATAGTATTTTGGAGTTATCCTGGAAACCTACTTTCAGCAAATGACAACAAGTCCCAAAGCTGCTTCGATCCACTGCCAGGCCTGTGTCCAATGCTCACGTAGGGTTGCTTCAGTATGTCACTCAGGCCTTGTTAAAACATAATGGCTAATAGCAAATCTAATTATCAGGCCAGATCATATAATGATCATATCATGTAACCCTAACCCAGCACCAAACAGCAGCCCTCTAGACTCCTCACTGCTTACTGCAAGGCCCTTAGTTGCTGTCGAAGGCTTCTTGCCTTGATGTAGGACCGATGCTCGCCAATTAAGGGGCTGGGAGTTGTCACTGAGAGTACAGGCTCAGACTACATGTTTCCTTTGTTAGCGCCATGGAGGGCATGAATGCACAGCTACGAAGAAGAGTTGCCCCTCTATCTCCAATCCTGTGCAAGTCAGGCTCGACGATACCAAATTATTTTGACAATCTTTTTACACGGTTCAATTTGCGGGTTGCTCCTCTCACAAGATGAGCAAAAAAGCTAGGAATAGCCTTTTTAGAGACGAGCGAAAAGACGACTTGACAGAAAGAAAATAGTTTTGGGATTCCCCGACCGATACGCCGTTCCGCTTTCTTCACAGCAGTCCTCCTCTGTGGCTGTTATTAATAAAGATGTCGCCGGGCCGGGGTATCGTGCACTCTCAATCTTGATCTTCCTGCCTCTCTCTGATTGCGACAGGCAGACTGCGCACACAAACAAAAGGGGATTACCATGGGCTTATCTAACCCCACATTAAGATGTGCCAAACTCCTCCAGTATACCAGCAGCACCCTCCTCATAACGAATGTGAGCCTGCTTAGCATGTCACCCTCCTGCAGACAGTAGAGAAGACGTCGAGTTGAGAGAGCCTGAAACAGAGCTAGCTTGTGATCATTGTGCCAGTTCCTTTTCAAAGGCATCACAGGCAGCACCCCAAGGTCACAGACCTCCCCTATAAGAACCCTTTTGAATTAAGATGAATGAAAAAAAATAAACCAAGAAACGGTGGGTGGGGATATGTCAACACTTCAACCCCAGAGTGTGTGAGAAAGAGACCTCTGACAACTGGTACTCTGGGGGGTAATTTCCCCCTTTGGCGCCGCCACTCTCTCTCTCCCCTTTCTAGGGTCCCCCTGGTCCTTAGGGGAAGTGTTTTTTTTCTTTCTAGGGTTAACACACCTCATTGAATCTCTCGATCTCATCAAGCCCTATTAGGATGCTTCTGGCGACGCCAACAGCTGAACTTCACCAATCACTCCTCGCCCGAGGGCCTCTCCTGGTGATTATTGGCCTCTCGTTTCTCTGGAGTGTATCAACAGCAAATTATCGGGTGTTGAATAACTCGCGATAGCACTGTGATTGCTGTGTTGATTGCTGATGTGTGGGTTGGCAAAGTCGCGGTTCAAGTTAGCTGTACTTCGGAGAGAGAGAGAGAGAGAGAGAGAGAGAGAGAGAGAGAGAGAGAGAGAGAGAGAGAGTGTTTGTGTGTGTGTGTGTGTGTGCGTGCGAGCAGAGGTGGGGAGAAATGGGTCCAGAGCATTGGATCAGGGAAGAATATATCATATATATTACATCACATAATTTTTGTCAGCTCAGCTTGAAACTTGAGGCGATCAAAGTTAAGTTTTATTAAATCAGCTAATACTAGCCAACTAGCCAACAATATCCCATTCATATCATTTTGATAACTGACTCTCCTCACAAAAATTGTTGCATAACTTAGATATGAAACGTATCCTTTGAAAGTCACAATTAACAACAAATTAGGGCGTTACTAAGAGTGCCATTTAGTGATTTCCATTTCAGTCCGACTTTAATCATGATAGTTGATGCATCACATAAACCTGCTGGCAGTGGAATCATTTGTGCAATTTTTCCCAATGTTTCTTCAACAGAGGCTTTCGAACGCTGATGACATAACGATCGGAAAAGGAAATGGAAATGATGACTGATGGTTGAGGTTGTCGAACACCTCTTTTCAAACAGCCATCGGCTCATTTTGGAGCGGATGTGAATCAAAAAGAACGTACCGGTAATCTATTAGGGTGCAGCCGGCGTCAGCTGTAAGTACTAGTGGTGGGGGAAGTGATTATGGAAAGTCGGGATAAACTTGGGTCAAATAGTTTTTGAAAATCCTTACAATTTCTAGTTGAAACCAGCTCTGATAGTCATTACTGCATATGTAATGTAATCGCTCTCACGGGAGAATGGATCCTACATGTTAAAGAGAGATCCTAAAGGTCCATTCATTAATTTAAATGGGGTATCATTCCTGAGCATCCATTAATTAACCATTAATATGCATATTCCACAGCCCTGCTTGGCTTACAGTACCCCCCACACGAAATGATGGTAACTTGCACTCCAGAGATCTTTTAGCTGTGTTTGAACCTGAATGGGAAATTAGATTTACATTTACATTTTTGCCATTTAGCAGTCGTAGCAGGAAGAGTAATCCAGCTCAGGCCCGGGGCCGTTGATAGAAGGAAAAACCTTCTTCCATCACCTTCTTCTAAACCTAGTTTTATTTTATTTTTTATTATACATTATAGACACTGGAGAAACAGAGAAACAGTACAAGGGGGTCATTATACGTTTTTAGGGAACACAGTAGAGGGGGAAAGCGGGTGTCTTCAGGAGACGCAGTGCTAGCTGCTAGTTACATATGCAGGAAATGGGAAGACCTTGATAATGCAGAACTACTACTACTGCCCTGCATCCCAGTGGTAAATTGTGGCTAATAATTACTGGGTTTCAGCAAGTCCAACTTTAGTTATCCAAATAGTTACTGAGCATGCAGCTGTTATTCAAAATACATTTCTGTTCAGCTTGCCAGCTAAGTCCTTCAGAATTCTGAATGATGTATTGATGGGCATTTAATTATACTGCATATAATATAGTATATTATACTCCCCGTTGCGAAACACACAAAGACTAATGTGATTTCCTATTAAAATGAAGCTTTTAGGCTATAATTTAGAGCTGGTTCTACTGCCCCTTTTTGTCATGTAAGTGTGCCCCTTGTGTCTGACATGTGTAACAGCAGGAGAGGACTCGGTCACTGTGACATGTCACCGCCCCAAAAGCGTGTTCCTTTGATCTCCCCACACCCCCACGGTCTGTGCTGGAACAAGACGAATCATGGAGCTGACCTCCACCAAAGTCTCCTGGCAGAGGCACCAGCAACGGGAGAGAGAGGAAGCAGCTCCAACAGTGAGCCACACAAATGCACAAACAAACACCCAATACAAACAGGTCAATAATCTGAGCAGGTAAAGGAGCAGGGCTTAGGTTTGTCAGAAATCGAATCGGATTCGAAGAGGCAGCCACCAGAGACGGAAAAGCGGAAAGTGTTGAGTCCACTCCCCTATCACCTAACACCCCTGAACATAACAACATGTTTGTATACAAACCAAGTATAGGACTCTTTATAATGCTCAAGCTCTCAGAGATATCAGCCCTCAAAGTATGTTCACCTTCTTTCACAGGTAGGTAATGGGTGGGAACAATAGCTGGTTAACCCCACCCCCAACCACTCCCTCAAGACAACCACTCCCCATTACACTACCTGTCATTATCTACCTGTCATCTGTCAGTGGGGTTGTCAGCTAACCCTCAGGAAACAAACTTGCAGGGCTGACATGTTTAAATTGCTAAATAATAATAATAGTTCAAGATGCAGTAGAAGTACAAAAGAGTAACATTATTATGGCTTCAGTTTCAGTCGATATTGCAGCATCAAGAGAAAACAAAATGGAAATGGAAAAAATTAGGCGAGATACATTTGAGCAATACAATAATAGAATGGTAAAAAAGAATAATGTTATGTCCGTGTGTATACATTAATCATTATTATAAAGCATCTAGTGGGACTTCGGTGTAGTTCCTTTCCATCCCATCTGGGCATCCAAGCTGTAATAAAAATAGAAGACAGTACATTTAAAATGATTGCCGACTGTTACCAACACACCATTTATACAAAATACTACTATGTTGATAAAATAGAATTGCTTATACAATGACAATGACACATACCTGAAGTGCTGGTGACTCACATCAATGACTTATCTCTCAGAACCTCTCACCTCGTCATTCTGTAACACAAATCTCAGGTCAGAGGTGTGGACACTTCTATAGTGTAGGCTTGCATGCTTTTCATAGACAGCGATTATTATATGTTGGATGTAGAATGTGTAAGCAGGGATGGAGATGGTTGCAGACAGATTTTGCCTGGCTAGTGAGATTTTGGTCCTCTCGTTGCAAAATAATGACTAAATCACAATTGCAAACCTTCCCCATGTTATATTGGTACATTTATAGGAGATGTTAATTACATGAAATATGACACACACATCACCAAGGAGGATACATTGCATTGGAGGGTTGAGTCTAAGCTCCATCTGGACACTCCAATTTGTTTATGATGCAACACTCGTAAAAACAGGAGCAATTAGTCATGCCAATTGTACACACACACACACACACACACACACACACACACACACACACACACACACACACACACACACACACACACATACAGTACATACACATACACACATACACGATCTGAAAAATAAAATGTTGTAGAGTAGCTAATTCTAAAATTATGAATTAATCCCCACCCTTATCTGAAAACACAACACAAAGATGAAGTCCAAGATGCAATGCAAATGTGTTTGTGCTAATACATTTTTCAGCCAAATGATGGCACACATGTCTACGGTATGCATTTACAAACTATCAGGTGACACAGACCTGTATTTTGGGTCACAATAAAGCAAGACCAAACATGAGGCTATTTATTTTTTTCAATTGCTAATTAACCGACGTTTTTGAAAACAGGACTCATTTTCTCAGAACACTTAACATAATTCACAAAACCACACACACCCAAAGTGCAAAACACCACATACTGTATATCCTGCAAAATGAAGCACTGCATTCAAAACGACATGAACATTAAAAATACAATGTTTACACCAAATGGCACACACTTCATTCATATTACCAGATGATTTGTATCCACTGGGAAGCCGTGATGTACTCTGTGTAGTGTACTCTGTGTACTGTAGTCCATCTTGTACTTACATCCACATTATTCATGTCTCAGCTTTCTCCAAGCTGCTTCGTGTGCATTTGGGTCCGATGGAGAATTACCGGCCAATGTGGACAGGCTGACTTGCCAGATGTTGCTGAAAATCGTGTTGTCCCTTATGATGTCGTGACGTTAGAATTATAAGGTTCTATCTCCATTTTTGTTAAAATTGAGTTTTTTACCTAATCTGATCCACTAGGTGTTTATTAATGCCTGTGTGGTGTTACTTTTAAAATGTTGAAATTTTAGTAATTAATAAAATACAAAGGTTCCATCTCACAAAACATAATGGAATGTAAAAACTTTGACGCTCAATATCTCAGAACTACCCTAAACGGAGATAGAACCTTATAATTCTAAGCTCACGATGTGGCTTTGAATCTCTCTTTGAGTCTCTTTGAGTCTAATTGCATGATTTGCCAAAACCAAGTTCATTTTTGCTGCTCCCTGTGCCACCTGTGCCACATCCGAACCCTTCCACCATTCTGTCTTTGTCTCTCTGTCCTTTGGAAAAACCTAAAATATAGTGGTTAAATACATATTTGTATGTTTAAAAAAACAAATGTTATGTTATGTTTTTTTTTTTTTTTTTCCTAGCACCAGGGGAGCCCCCCCTCCCAAATTTCGTTGTTTGGTACCTGTACTGTATCAATGACAATAAAGACCATTCATTCATTAATTCATTCATTCATATTGGTCAATGTAGCCTAAAGTAGTTTTGGTTTTCTACAGTCAATTTTGCAGGATTCTTGTACAGTATGACATGGCAGCCATTGATGAAGTAAATATGTGTCACACAACAGCTGATGTTTCCAGTATGATTGGTCCTGAATTATGTAGAGAGAATGACAACTTGGTTACATACCACAATTTAGACATTTAGACATTCATCATGTCTAAATGTCCGGATGACAGTTGTCCTGCCTCTCTCATTGTCAACCCACGGTTTGTAACATGGTCGACTAACGTTGCTCAGATTACATCAGAGTTGTCTTCTGCCTTGTCCTCCTCTTTGTCCTCCTCTTCCAGCTCTACCCCTACCTCTCACTCACTCACCCTCCCTCCCTCCCTCTACCCCTACCTCTCGCTCACCCTCCCTCCCTCTCCCTCTTCCTCTCACTGCTATCTTGGCTTCCATTGTTGTTGTAAAAATGTACTCATCTGTGGTCTTTTTTAGAGTGCTTACATCCTGATCGATGTGCCATCAATTAAGCAACAAGGTGTTTGGCCAGATGGCACGTGTATTGGCCAATTGGTCCATGGGTGTAGCATTTTAATTGACAGTGTTGGGAATGACAAAACAAACAAGTGACTTCATGTCAGATTCCAGATTCCTACTCTTCCTACTCTTATGTAGAGAACAGTGTGCAGTGTGTGGCAAGAAGTGCCATGTTGAGTTGAAAATTGGGTGCAAAGCAGAAAATGTGTCTAGCGTTTTGGAGACCTGAACTGAGGTTTTTGTTCTCTGAGTGTCAGTTTGAATTCTGGTATGTAATGTCTGGATATACAGTGCAGTCACCAAAAGTTCAGAATATTAACTTACTGTTAAAATACTTTAGACTGGCTGTTACATCCACCTCTGCATATGTGTGTCCTTGTTGTCCCATGTGTTTTTTTGTGTGTCTCTCCTCTCGTTATCATTCTACATCCAGGGGTCTGTCTGAAATTGGTCATTCAACCCTGTCATTCATCATTTCTTCCTGTCCAATCAGAAGGCGGGTCTGTTTGTTCAAAAACTCCACCTGACATCCTATGGTTCAGTCGACTCGTTCTCCGTCTGTCTGTTTATCCTCTGTCAACTCTTAGGATTGTCGCTTGAAAAATCATCTCGTCTAGTTCATTTGACTTACAATCAACATTGAGTCTTTTGTTAATTATGTGTATGTCATTTATATGCTATAGGCATACGCATAAAAGATGAGTAGGTGAGATACCCTAGGGTTTAAATGGTAAATGGACTGCACTTATGTAGCACCTTATTCAGAAGCGCTTTACAATGGCCTCTCATTCGCCCATTCTCACACACATTCTCACACACAGAGTAAGCTACCATGCAAGCCCGCCAACCGTGCGACCTCGTGAGACACAGCCGGGTTTTTCTCTGTTAAATTCACTAGGCAAAGGAGCGGATGCCGACTCTGTATGCATTAGCTTAGGTAGTAAGTAAGTAAGTAAGTAAGTAAGTAAAGCTTTATTTATATAGCACCTTTCATACAGGAAATTCAGCTCAAAGTGCTTTACAACAGGAATAAGAACATAAAGTGAATATAATAAAAACATATACAAGCATAGAATGAATATAAAAGCAGGGGAAAACAGTAAAAAGAAAAGGTAAAGATAAAATACAATACAAATCAATTTAAAAAAGGGAAGCAATGTACAACCTCTGCCTTAACGCTTAGTAACCGCTATCCATCTTCATCCTCAGCAGAATACCTTTCCCTATCCAATCCATCTCCCTATACCTTACACAGTCTTTCTGTACATCTCGCTGGCTTTCAAGTTCAAACATGGCTGACCTTGCACCAGAAATCCAGTATCGACATTACAGTTTCTTTCTTTTGCACTTACTCAAACCTTCTGACAACGTACAATCACCTCTTTCTCATCGATCCGGTAGAGTCAGATCACAGTATTTTAACCAACTGGATTTGTAGCCTAGAGACAGACCTAACTGTCGTCTGTCTCTAGACACAGCGGCGCAAAGTCCCAGTCCCTGGATTTGTAGCCTAAGGGAACACTTCAGGGATATGCCCCCCCAGTCATCACTGACATGCCAAACCGGTCATGCTAGATGATGTTACAGGCAGCATAATGATCGCTACGGCGTCGCCAGACTCTTTCACGTCTGTCACATGTGCTCAGTGTGAACCTGCTCTCGATTGTGAAGAGAACGGCGCGCCAAATGGCGAACCTGCCAATTCTGGTGTTCTCTGGCAAATGCCAGTCGAGCTGCACGGTGCTGGGCTGTGAGCACAAGTCCCACTAGAGGACATTGGGCAACTCATGCCACCTTCATAGAGTCATTTTGTAGGGCTCTGACCGTGCTCCTCCTGTTCCTTCTCGCACAAAGGAGCAGATACCGGTCCTGCTGCTGGGTTGTTGCCATTCTACGGCCCAGTCCAGCTCTCCTCATGTAATGGCCCGTCTCCTGGTATCTCCTCTACGCTCGAGACTGTGCTGGGAGAAAGCAAACATTCTTGCGATGGTAAATACGGATGTGCCATCCTGGAGGAGCTGGACTACCTGTGCAACCTGAATGGGCTGCAGGTAGCGCCTCATGCTACCAGTAGTGACAAGGGCTCTAGCAAAATGCAAAACTAGAGAACTAGAGTTGCCGCTTTAATTTGCACCAAAGCAGGTGAAATTTATTAACAATTGTTTACGCTTCCTAACTGGACAGATCATTACTGTGATGATTATGCATTCCCTATTATAGAAAATACTATAAACAGGGTTCCCACGGGGCCTTGAAATCCTTGAAAGTTTGTGAATTTCAGAAAAAAAAATCAAGGACTTAAAAGTTTTTGAAAATAGACATGGGTCATTGAAAGTGCTTGGATTCCTCTCTCTCTCTCTCTAAAAAAAGAAAAAATCTTTACACATATTTCACAATATATTGTTTAGCTGTGCTGTGGTAGAGAAGGCAAGAGACCATCTAGAGTTCACACATTCAAAAGCCTCTCTTTTTAATTGTTGTCTGTGAGCGGATAGTTACAATGATATACATTCTCATCAAGATCTGTCTCAAACTATGCCGTGTTGGGTCCTTGAATTTGAGGGAATTGAGTCTTGAAAGTCTTTGAAAATTGCTTGAATTTGATGTTCCAGAAGGTGTGGGAACCCTGTATAAAGCCTGTACAGCCTATACATATAAGTCGCCCCTATATGTCGTACATTACCACAATATGAAAGTGCCCACATTCAGGTGTGTCAGAATGTATGACATACAGGGCCCTATTATGCACTTCATCAATAAGACGAGGTGGTAGATCTAAACTTAAGACGTGGAGGCGTGGTCAAGGCCACTTTGCTATTATGCGTGCTGTAGTGGTAGCCTAAAACCCGGCGCTAAGCAAAGAAATTAGTCATGGGTGTGTTTTGGGCGTCTTCTCAATCAACCCAATCAGCGTGCCAGGTGCCATTCCCTTTAAGAACCGGCTGCGTTGAGTCATTAGCGCTATGCTATTATGGAAGTCCTGAGAAGGAGGTCAGCGCGCTTCTCTGCCTCTTCCTTCTGAAATAAAGCATTTATACTGTGACCGTAATTGACGTCTTGCCGTGGAGCCACGTGCGTGTTCATGTGTGCCCACATGCATGCGCAAACCGCGGAGGCGCGCTCGTGTTTCAAAACGTGCATGAAGTCTAAACTTAAGAACTTTTCAAACCACTTCTTAGCGATAGGAGCAAAGTCAGATCGCATAATAGCAGGGGCGCCTAGTGCACTTCATTAACATATGAACACTCCCACAATGAGCAATATATGCACGGGAGTTTTACGTCTTATGTGTGGGCGCCTATCGACACCTGCATAATAGCAGTAGCGCGTATGAAGCGCATAATAAGGGTGGCGGTAGGTCTTAACCTGGCGGTGCGTCTTAATTAACACTTAAGACGGCAAGTTAAGAAGTGCATAATAGGGCCCACAGTCCCTTCGGAAAATATGTGGTAAAAGTCAAAAACAAAAACAAAAAACGTTATAAAACTTTGTTGCACACATTGATTAGGGTTGATTTGTCCTTGTGCGTTCACAGTAGCGATGCGATCAGTGTCCCATCTGAGAAAAACTATTTCATATTAAATAACAAATTGAATGGAAAATGAGTAATGATTCCTCTGAGATGTGTTTTCATGCCTTGAGTTTAGGCTACGTTGCTCCCCCTGAGTGCTATTCAGGATTATTTATATCTCTGAAGCAGTCTGGTAGCCGAAAATCTCAGCACAGCAGCTTCACATCTCATCAGAGTCCATATAATGAATACTATCTATTGCCAAGGCCCCATGGGACCACAACGCCAAGCAAGAACCGGTTTCAAATAGTATTTGAAATGATTTCAAACACTTAAGTTTGCCTAATTGGTCCAAAATTGCCAAGACTCAAGCACTAAAGTAGTATTTGAACACATACAAACATTCTTACTCACACTCCCTCCCGTAGTCTCAGATCCTCCTCTGCCAACCAACTTGTCATCCCTTCTGCCCGCCTGACTACTATGGGATCTATAGCCTTCAGCCGTTCTGCTCCCTGCCTCTGGAACTCTCTCACCTAACATACGCAATATTGACACTCTCACCACTTTCAAATCCAGTCTTAAAACACACCTTTTCACAATGGCTTACTTGGTTTGATCTCCTGTATTTTGTACATCTGACTTTGCTGTTTTTATCTCATTTTGCTTTGTTGATTTTAATGTTTTGATATGTGGTTTTGAACAGTCTTGTAAGGTGTCCTTGAGAGCCTTGAAAGGCGCCCATAAATAAAATAAAATGTACTATTATTACATACAATTAGTATTTCGACCGAGCTCTGCACCCAGCTTGACATCACTGCTAATGTCCTTTGAACCAAAATAACATTTGAACTAAAAATGTATCAAATCAAATTCATAATATGAAACTATGAACAGGTGTTTTTTGATACATTTTTATATTAATTGTTATTTTGGTTCAAAGGACATTAGCAGTGATGTCAAGCTGGGTGCAGAGCTCGGAAATATTATTTCCAATCAAATGATGTGGTTTGGACATCGTGAGCTTAGAATGATAAGGTTCTATCTCCGTTTAGGGTAGTTCAGAGATATTGAGCATCAAAGTTTTTACATTCCATTATGTTTTGTGAGATGGAACCTTTGTATTTTAGGAATTACTAACTCAAAATGTTTAAAAAATAACACCACACAGGCATTAATAAACACCTAATGGATCAGATTGTGTAAAAAACTAAATTTTGACAAAAATGGAGATAGAACCTTATAATTCTAACGTCACGACATGGTATCTACGGGCAGGCAGAGGCCCATCCTCCAGCCCTGTCTGTCATGAAGCCATGCTGAACTAATACAGAATGAAGCTCTATCCATCATCAACCACATGAATAGGAAGGGAGTAACAGCAAGTGTCCTTGAGATTGCATGCTTTTTACCTTACCTGTGTGTGTGTGTGTGTGTGTGTGTGTGTGTGTGTGTGTGTGTGTGTGTGTGTGTGTGTGTGTGTGTGTGTGTGCATGTGTGTGTGCGTGTGTGTGTGTGTGTGTGTGTGTGTGTGTGTGTGTGTGTGTATGTGTGTGTGTGTGTGTGTGTGTGTGTATCATACATGTGTGTGTGTTTGTGTGTGCAATCATACAACGATTCCTGCGAATGCTTTTCCCTCTATATAATAAAAGATTGCAAAACCCTTTCACTAAAATCCCCATTGCACTTTTGATTCGACTCGGAATGGAAATCGATGGTTGGTCAAGGTTTATAATGTTTATTCAGATTATTTTCTCCTTTTGTACAGATTTGGCCTGTGCCACCTTTGTAAAGGTGGTTAAGGCTATGGTTTTCATAGTTATGTTAGCGTGGTAATGGACCTATCGCTAAGCCACGCCCCAAAATAGAAATTATTCAATCATATCACAGCAAAAGTCACGACGTGCAGAATACTCTGACAAACAACTCACTAATATCTGATGGTGAAAAGCTTCTAGACTAAATATTATTGTCATCTTTAAAAAAAACATGTCTATTACTTACTGTGGTAAATCAGAAATCAGAAATCTGCCAACTCCCGCCATTGTAAGTCATTGAATGTCATTCAGTCACGGTCGGTCAGTCAGTCACTGTCAGTGAAGCGTTGTTTGTTTGTCCGAGTTTTCAAAGGGGGCGTGGCTTAGTGATAGGTTTATTGACAGGGTCACCTAAAAGGTGGAGTCAATAGCAATATTCAGCTATTTGGTCAAATACAGTGCCTGTCAGTGCCTAAACCCATGTGACATAACCGCAACAAATGCACCATTACAATTATAAAATTATACAATTATAAAAACATAAACATAACATGGCTACCTCAATGTCAAGCATCATCAAAGATACCTCGCACCCCAGCCATGGTCTGTTTGATCCCATTCCATTTAAGAGACTCAAGAAATACAGGATGCTCATGGTCATCTATCACTATCAAGTTTAATCTCACTACTTGCACTTCTGGTTAAATGCTAAACTCCATTTCATTGTCTGGTACTTGTACTCTGCAATGACATTAAAATGTAATCTAATCTACTCTAATCGAATCAATTTCAGTCCAACTGAATTACACATGAAATTGTCCATCAGTTTTCACTCCCTCTTTTTGGATATCCAACCGAGCCCAAAAACATTCACTAGTCATGTGGCCAGCTGCCAATCACGCAGGGAACTCATTGTATGCTATCTCTCTCTGATGAGTCCGGGGTCACCTTTACCTTCAGGAGGAAGAGGAGGAGGAGGAAGAGAGAGAGAGAGAGAGGGAGAGAGAGAGAGAGAGACAGAGAGAGAGAGAGACAGAGACAGAGACAGAGAGAGAGAGAGAGAGAGAGAGAGACAGAGAGAGAGACAGAGAGAGAGAGAGAGAGAGAGAGAGAGAGTGAGAGAGAGAAAGACAGAGAGAGAGAGAGAGAGAGTGAGAGAGAGAGAGAGAGAGACAGAGACAGACAGAGAGAGAGAGAGAAACACACAAAAAAAACACTGCTCTAACACCTTAACGCTGTTATCAGTGAAGTGACAGGTATGGGCTGGTTTACCCCCTGTCTGTCAGGGCTTTGCACACAGCAACACGGCTCATCAGAACAGTCCACCGTTGTCTCTTCTTATCTCATCATCTTATCCAGCGAGCTTTGGGGGAGTTGGTGGAAACGCTTTCATCTTCACTGGGCCGGAGGGCCGGTGACCTCACCAGAGGTGGAAGGTCAATAGAATAACTGTGTAGAAGAAGAATTGTACTGCTCCTCCTGAGACATCTTCTGCCCCTCAGCACTGCGTCTCCTAAAGACACCCGCTTTCCTTTCTACTGTGTCCCTAAAAACTTCTATTGCCCCCCTTGTACTGTTTCTCTGTTAAGTGTTCAGTGTAAAAAAATAAAATAATGGTTTAGATGAAGGTGATAGGAGAAGGTTTTTCCTTCTATCAATGGCCCCGGGCCTGAGCTGGATTACTCTTCCTGCTACGACTGGTGGATTGATGATTCACTTGCTTAGTATTCAAATATATTGATTGTAAGTCGCTTTGGAATAAGGCGTCTGCTAAATGCCAAAAATGTAAAATGTAAATGTATAAAATGTACTGCACCTTTGGTGAGTGCACCCAACGGTCTTAAAGGTATCGGTATTATAACATATCTGATTGTAGAATAAATGCTCATGAGCTAAACACAGACGCCTGAAGGTCGGTACTAAGCCGTGCTCACGTACGCCAGGATCAAATAGAATTCTGGACAACACTCAGTTCGCTGCTTCCCCATGAACTGTACCTTTGCCCTATCTCCCCTAAAAAATAAAAATAATTGAGACTCAAGAGAAATAAAGGTTGTGGGGAAAATACAGGAAATCTTTCGTTCTTGATGTTCTTCGAAAACTACATTCAATTTACACTTCACAAAATGTAACAAAAACTGTTGCACTTTTTAGACTGTCTCTCTGTCGCTCTATGCTCAACAAAACTCTAGATAAGATCAAATAGATACTCAACTAGATCTAATAGATACTCACCAGACATGCTACTGTGGTATATTTGTTTTAGCTGGAAAAGACGCAAAGTTTCAAATCGGTGTTTCTCCTGCTATCCTCAACCAGGAAATTGCTTTAGGAAAGGTTATACATTCAACTGACAATGTTGCGGCCATATCTACGGAGCCCCCCTGGGGTCACATGGTAGAAAACAAATATTTGATGTGTGAATCTGTTCCCTCGGTTTAGTAATCCGTTCGCTCGGTTTAGTAATTTATTCCCTCGGTTTAGTAATTCGTTAGGGTTAGGGTTAGGCCCTATGAGCCAGAACGATCGCAAGGATTCAAACCCTAACCCTAACCCTAATCCTTGCGATTGTTCTGGCTCGTAGAGCTTAGGATTCACACATCAAATATATATTTTCTACCATGTGACCCCAGGGGGGCTCCGTACATATCAGGTAAGTGAGTGATCGACATAATCAGCCAGGTAAGAACAACGTGGGATAAGGTTCTGTGTCGATCATATGCGTCTGGCATCTGCTCCCCCTGATGTTTCCACTGCCCTTGATGTGTGGCATCATATCTGTTTTTAATTGTAATTTTATTAAAATGTCATCATTGTTTTCCCCATTTACAGCATATGTCACTCTGTGGGTCGATATAAAGGAGGGGTGGGGGGGCATGAGGATTGGCAACAGAACAGATGCAATTGTCTGAGCTGACATGATTTTTCTGCTGTTATCTTGTTCCTCTTCTCTGTTGTCAGGGAGCTGTCTGGCCTATCACGGGATGGAGTGCTCATACACTGCTGCTGCAGCCCCCCCCCCCCCCAAACGCATTTATCCCATTATTTCTGTCACACGACACAAGATGGTAGAAGACTGCGAGGGTGTTCCTCTTGTGTTTCTGTGTGGCACGACTCAGCTGTGTGTGAGCCATGTGATCTGTCACCCGTGTCACGGCGGGTGTGGGATGTTTGTTTTTAGCCAGCGCCGCCGCCAAGCGCAGAAATAGCACCACCAGAAATGTGGATTCCTCTGAATGTCAAACATTGTCAGTGTTGACAAGTTGCAGAGTCACTCATGACATTTGCCATGTGAAGATACAGCGGCGGATGCCACACTGGTAAATCGGTCACAAGTGTGTCACATTTAAGCGTCATGGAACGAGACGCCATGGTATATCGTGGATATCGGCACAGCTAGTGGGGTGGATAGGCACGACGCGAAGCAGAGTGCCGTTATATATACACCCCCTAGCCGTGCCGATATCCACGATATACCACAGCTTCTCATTCCATAACGCTTTTATACAACGGTTGCCACATTTACCTATCAATATTTTCACAAAAGAAAAGACAAGACAAACTTTGAATGAATGTATTTTAATGGAACTATGTTTTATTGTAAGTGTATTAATCCGCTGAACAGTTGTTTATCGGTTGCTATGCAACGGTAAGAATAGTAACTTCGATAACGGTAATATATACAAACGCGGAGTAATATGAAAAGATGTGTCAACATTCCATTTAGCCGTGCGTACGTCATGGATATCGGCACGGCTGGAACGCAAACTGACCAATAGAGACAATGGACCAAACTGACCAATAGAGACAATGGACCAAACTGACCAATAGAGACAATGGACCGGATCTATCCGTTGTATAATGATGGATAGTGAAACATCCTGAGGAATTGGTTGTTGTCAGTGGTAGAAAATGAGTGTAATGAGAGTTAATATGAAGTTGAAAGAAATGAATGCTTGTTGTTTTTACTAGTGTCTGTGGCAACACAAACACTGTGAACAGTCCAGATGGAGCCTGACAACTATCTGGAGCTCAGACTCATCCCTCCAATTGTACAGTCATGTGAAAAAACTAGGACACCCCGTGAAATATTTAGTTCTTTTTTAAGAAATACGGACATATCAATATTTTAGCTCCTTTCAAACAATAGTTATAGATAAAGATGATGTAATTGAACCAAAAAACAAGCTGAAAAGCTTCTAGACAAAAAACTCTTGTCGTCTTTAAAAAAACATGTCTATTACTTGCTGTAGTAAATCAGAAATCAGAAATTTGCCAACTCCCGCCATTGTAAGTCATTGAATGTCATTCAGTCAGTGAAGCGTTGTTTGTTTGTCCGAGTTTTCAAAGGGGCCGTGGCTTAGCGATAGGTCCATTGAGACACAGAGGTGAGCCTGCAGTGCTGTGATTGGATGGAGGGCAGTGTGGATGCTACAGACTATGGCATAGAACCTCAGGTGTTCACGGTGTGAGACAGTCATGTGTGGGAATCAGATGGTTGAACACACTCTGCTGGTTCTGTACCGTGTGTGTGTGGTCTAGCTCTCCACTCAGGGCCCCAATTTGCTTCCACTAAAGAGGGGGGGCGACTGTGGTGCAGGAGGTAGAGCCGCCGTTTAATGATCGCAAGTTTGGCAGATCGGCGGTTCGAGCCCTGGCTGGCCACATGTCGAAGTGTCCTTGGGCAAGACACTGAACCCCAAATTGCTCCCAGTGAGTGAGCGGGCCGGCGCCTTGCATGGTAGCTTGCTGCCATTGGTGTGTGAATGTGTGTGTGAATGGGTGAATGAGAGGCCGTTGTAAAGCGCTTTGGATAAAGGCGCTATATAAGTGCAGTCCGTTTACTAAAGAACGCTGTGTAACACTAAAACCATGTGCGAAGACCATTTTTGGTGATTTGGTGTCACTGCAAAGTGCATCTGTCCCGACCCACACAAACTTTGCACCAATATAGGTGGGCCAGTAAGTGGGAGTTTTCGGAGGACGTACACCAAGGGGAGTTGGCATATTCAAACAGCTAGAATGTTTTACGTTCAGTAATTGCCAATAAGCGAAAATAGACACTTATTGGATCATAACAGCAGCAGTTGTTGCCTGTCGGGGATAATCACACCACCTGTATGGGAGTTTAGAATGAGCCATTTAGCAGACATTTTTTAATCCAAAGCAATTTACAATTAGAGATTACAGGGACATTCCACCTAGATTAACTGAGGGTTACTCACTTTCCACTAGACCACCACTACCGATACAATACATCCTCTATACATACAGTATGTGGAGGTAGGCCTAATGTATATTCTCCTATTATTACATTCTGACAGTTACAGAAAACCTTGTAAGAGATGTTAATTTCATAATTGAATTGCTGTAATATCTTGCTTATTTTTAATTGAGGTATTATTTATACTTTTAATACTTCTAATTGAGGTATTATTTATACTTTCATTTGATGAAGCCTAACGTGAAGCCTATTCCGATTAACATTAATGAACCATTGTCATCTTTCTTTGCCTGATATACAAGGGTCAATATCATCTAAAGTTAAAATATCAAATGTCATATGTCATTTTCATCAAGTACCAAGCAACGAGAACAAGCAACGAGTTAAAAAGTGGGGAATATCTTTCAACCTGGTTTCAATATATGACATTTGACAGTATCCTGCCTTGTAGAGATATACCATTAGAAGCAGAAGATGCTAATTCAACTCCTAAAAACACTGGAACTTTTGGAGGTAATGCCACTTCATGTGGGTCTCATAGCAATTGTTTTGCCATCTACACCGCAGAATTTTCTGCAGTGCTAGGTTATTTTCATTACTTACGTGGAGAGGTGAATTTCACAATCCTTTCTCAAGGGTAAAATGAATATATGCTACATTTAATTGTATCTCTTGGCCGGGTCTCCCTTGAGAAAGACTTGTTTTGATTGTTTTGTTTTATTGTGTTACTGCAATGTGAGTTCCTGGATGAAAAAGGGTAAAATGTAATAATAATGATACAATCACGGTTACAAAGTAAACCGACAACATAAAATTCATACATAAAAATAAAGCAAATAGAAATATTTTGTATCCTGCTATTATATATTGCATTCTTTGCTTGTTTCATTCAAGTGCATTACTAAGTAGGCCTATGTCCAGCAGAGAATGCTGTGCAAGTACGCTGAGTAATATGCGATAATATGTCAGTGTGCATTCCAATGATGGCATTACTAAAGTACAGCTCTTTGTCTCGACTGCCTTTTTATTCCTTTTCTACGGACCCTTAAACATTCCAAAAGTGGTGATGACGTTGGCTTCGGTTGCCATACCTACTCAAGGTGGAGGAAAGAGCTGTGAAAGTTGTTTGAAAATATCTATCTGTCTGTGGTAGAAGTGTAAAACAGTGATGACATTTCTGTTCCCGCCTTGCAACAAAATAATCAATCAAATTCAAAAGTTTACAAGCAGCTAGTCCACTTTCGGTATTGTTATAAACATAATTGAGTTGCTGTATTGTTATAATCATCAGACACACGTGAGGAGATATCATAGAATGCTCATTGAAAACAAGGTCTAAATAGAAAAACTGTGTTTACATACAGTGTCTCTTTTTTGGAGGCTGGGTGCGAGCTTGCTTCTATTCACTTGTAATAGCTTTGATCATGCAAATAACTGTTATTGTATGTCTGTCTATGTTGCTAATATTGCCATTATGGTTGAAATGGGTAAACATAATATTACGGTCAGTTTTGATTCACCATGATGAGGGTAAAAGCTATGGCTTTTTGGGAGCACGTGTTCGTCGCGGCTCAGGATGCGACTTGGAGATGTTGGCTAGCAAAAATAAATCAATACATTGTGGTAGTCATGAAAATGGTTCCAGATTTGCTTCTGTGTGAGGTAATTATAATGCTATTCTGTTAAAATCAGCCATTTACTGTAGGAACAGTCAGGGAAGGAGTGCAACATGGGGTTCACAATGGCTCAGTAATTTTATTATAAAGTGTTCCACGCCCCATGGTCCTCCGTTTGGGATGACTAGTGTTAGCATATCAATGGGCATGTTTAATGGGCAGCAATCTACAAGACCTGAATTCCATTCCCATGTGCTTGACATAATCTATAGTCTCATTGAATGTGCCTTTTTTAAACCAACCCCCAATTGAATTGGCAATAGTTCAGGCTCATGAATCTGAATTTGTTAAGCGAGTCTTCGCTCTCGCCACGGGTATCCAAGGAGGACAGAAGATCAGAAGAGCCTCTGTTCATGTAGTCAGCGATGAACGAGGTCATTCATTCTCCACTGTCGATCCTTGTCGTACCGGCACCAGAAATTCTGTAGATCTCATCGGCGAGCGTTTTGCGAATCCATCTTGCAGTTGTAGTTTATTTGTATTTAATAATGGGCCTATATGTTTGCTCCTGACTGTGGGGCAAGGTATTTATGACCTCCTGGCCCCTCCCCCTGACCTGATAGGACCACTGGCTGTGACTGCATCTTGACCAAGTTTATAAGTAAGGATGTGGGCTCTGGCCCTGGCTCTCTTCTCCCTCACCTCTTAACCAAGCAGCTCCCTCTCTCTCTCTCTCTCTGTCTCTCTTTGCCAGACCAGCGTCCATCTTTGATGTCTGTGTACTTTTGCATTTTGAATAAATGGTCTTAAACTGCTCAATAACTGTTCTTCATTTTAGTAGCCAACAGGTTAGGAATATACGACAGATGGCGAGCCAGCCAGGAGGTCTATAAAAAGGAATCTACGTTTGAAAACTTAAGCTGAATCCACGGCTCTGAAGACGGTAAGAATTAAAATAGCGCTATTTTCTGTTTAAACCGCTAGGGGCGCGTGTGCAACAGCTGGGTTTTCAAACATTTTCTTTGAGACTAAAACAACCTTCAACTTTAAGGTTTAAAGTAAAATAACTTGTTGGAAAAGGAAACACATCTTTCATAGTCTTTAAACTGGGGGTGAGAGCCGGGTTAAGAAGCCCGTATTTGAAAATATACGATTTAATTTGTAAGGTATTTGTAAATGAGTCATTTGATTTGCATGGTGTTATGGAATATCGTGTATGTGTGTAAAATTTGGTATTAGAGGAAGACGTACTCTAATAGTGTCTATATGAAAAAGTGTAGACTGCCAGAAACAAACTGATAAAGGCATTTTGAAGTGGACTGGTATATTACTGATATACGTGTATTAGATCAGAGAAAATTCTGATGAGTGTATTAATGTGTTAATGGTAAGGGGATACGTATTTCTAAATTTGATAAAGTGTAACTGGATTATGGAGTCTGTTTTGTAAATAAGAGCATTATTTGAAGTAGATTAAGAAATCAATTCTTCAGAACTGTGTCATAGAATCCATTCATAGACGCCATTGCCCTTTGTCCGGAGAAAAGACACGCACAGAGGGCGCGGTTTTCCCCAGAGGTTAGACAAAGGGTTGTTAAATTGACCCCCCTGCTTTCTGCCCTCTGGCCTTTTCACACATCAGGCTACAAACACGCGGTGATTTTTCAAGGAAAACGGGTTGTAAAGCCCCCCTCTTCTTGCCTCTGCAAACAAACACTCCTTTAGAAAGCATTCCTTTAGAAAGGAACCTGACTGATTAATTACATTCCTTATTTCTTACAGATAAAGTTAAATTCATTTCACATAGGTTGTGTAGTAATTTAGAGATAGAAAGATAGTGAATTGATCATTGGGGTATTTTAAAGTAGTTTAAAGTTTAAGCATTGTTTGTTAAAAGTAAAAGATAAATAATAGTTTAACTGGATTGAAAGATAATCGTGAAATTGTTGTGTCGTGGATGTTGTGAGACTAATCTCTTCACAGGAGCGGTTTTTCAAACATTGCCAAACCGCAAAGACCAAAGACCAGCCCCTCCCCCTCCTCCTTCCTCTCTCATACAAGGCTGTCTTTGTCTCCAGTTTCAAGGAGAAAAGGGGGGGTGGAAGAGCTGGCGCATGCGCAATCGATACGCAAGTCGGTTGCTTGGCGCCGCCTGCTGGACAAAATACGACAAGACATTTTAAAACACTAAATCCTCAGGGAGATACAGCTGAGGTCGATGAAACAGTCCGATACATTAATAAATAGATGGTTATAAATGATTGTAATGTATTACATTACTTTAATTAATTTAATTAATTACAAATTGATTGAATTAATTATTCAGATCATTTTATTTCTCTGTTTTCACAAAACTTTGATCAATTGTTTTGTGACAATCTAATGATATGTTGATAATAGCTAATTGACTTCACAGGTTTACATCAATGAAGTGTCAATGAATAATTCTAACTAATCATTCATTCCTTTCACTTAACAAGTCGATTTCTTTACAGATTGTAATTAATAATTAATCATTCATTCTTTTCCAAATAACAAGTCGATTTCTTTACAGGTTATAATTAATATTTGTAATTTACATATTTTATATTAGTTAGGTCATTTCCACAGTGTTTGATTAAGGAATAGCAGAATAGTACATATTTGATAGTTGAGCAGTAAAAGGGTTTTTGTGGATCAGTGAATACTTAGGTGTGACCAGCCTTTGTGATTTAATAATTGTGTTGACCAGAACTGTAATTAGTATTGAATGAGTAATCAAGTGACACATATTCATAAACAATTAGGAAACACATTTAAGTATAAAGTACTTACAAAGTGATTAGATTTAAGTTAATACTGCACTGACATACACAAGAGGCAAATCTGTTGTTCTGGGTTGTAGTGGTTTTGTGTGGACGGTTAATACAGTTATATTGGACTAGCATTTGTTTAGCAAACAAGACAATAGGAAGGTGGGTTGTAAGAAGCATACACCTTATCTAATATAGAATATTGTCAGCATATTGAGCAAGTAGAATGGGGTCGAATTCCACGAAGCTGTTAAAAGATATTAGTGAACATCGTGGAATGTTGGCTACGTTATCCCCTATGGCTGTAGTGGAAAAAATGAATCCTCTTGTTAGGGAAATTAGCAAAATGTCTACGAAATGGAATAGCCGTTGGGCATACATTGAACAGCCGTGGCCGAAAGAGGGCAGCCTTAATTTACAATTAATTGCAACATTGGAGATACTTATCAATGGGCACAAAGCACATCAAAGAGGAAAGATTAGATCAGAGAAACGCAAGTTAGAGTTAGCTATTTTAGATCTATTTAAGGTAGAGGGACAGAAAATAGCTCAGATGGAACCGGAAAAGAAAAAAGAATTGGCCAGAACACTGGAACAGAAATTGAACATTTCATCCCCAGACCTGTGTCCTGCCTCCAGTCCCCCTCCATATGCTAAGGCACTGGAGGATCATTCCCAGAAGAAGAAGAAGGAGCCAAGGGGAAAAGGGGACGACAGGAGTGACGAGGAAGATGACAGCGAAGATGGCAGTGAAGACTCAAGTGATGACGACAATGCAGATGGAGGCTACAACGCGCAGGTCAGGAAGATGATAGCCACAGCCGAAAGGAAAGGTGGGAGAAGACGCCCGGAGAAAGAGGGAGATTGTCACCGAATGTCATCAAATACATTAAAGAACTGTCCAGTGCTGATTCGGGGTAACAAGATGGAATATCATCCGTGGCATCATACAGATCTGTCTGAAGTGATGGAGAAGCTCCCCGTTCTTCAAGAGGGAGGACATTCGTGGACGCGAGAGGTCGACGTGATACTGACAGGAACGCAGGCCGCGATGGGAGACCTGAAAAGACTCTTAGCTTTTATTGCAGGATTGGATACAATGCAGGAAATATTGATGAAGGCAGGACTTCATAGATATATCAATACATCAGTTTATGATCCAGAGCTCTTCGCAGCAAACAGAGGCAGGCTGTGGAAAGCAATCAGAGAGACCTACCCTACTCACATTCACCCAGACAATATCATTGTGAAGCCACTGGGGGGGGATGAGAATCCCAGGGGTTATGTTGCCCGTGTGCACTCTCAATGGAGAAGTGTGACAGGGAAAGACGCTGAAGATAACCCCTTAGAAAAATCCATAATCAGGGAAAAAATACAAGAAGGGCTTCCTACCCCAGTTAAGGATAAGCTAGCAGAAGTGGTGGGGCTACGACACATGAACAAAGCTGTTTATATAGACCACGTAGCTCATCAAGTTGAGTTATATCGAAAGAACATTCAGATACAGAAGGCACGAGACGAAGAATCCCTCAGAATATTGACTCATTTGCAATTGACTGAAAGCGAGAGGAACATAGAGGGAGTGCAGGCTTTAGCCCCACAGCAACAGCCACCTGGAGTGCAGACTGCTACTTACCAGTCCTACTCACAGGGGCCACAAGGGGGGTATCCTGCTACTTACCAGTCCTACCCACAGGGGCCACAAGGGGGGTATCCATACCCACAAGGGCCACCAGGGGTGCAAGCGGTTCCATACCAGATGTACACACAGCCTGGCCAAGGACCACCACCAGGGGGATGGACAGCAGCAGGGAAGAAGATGCTAGAACCGTGTTACCAATGCGACCAGAATGGACATCTAGCCTGTACCTGCTGCAACAGGCCCCAGGGGGGCGCAGGGGGGAGCCAAGGAGGAGGATATTGGCCTCCTACTACACCTGCTCCAGGAGTGATGAACCCTTACGGAGGCCCAGCAGCTGGCCTATAGGGGTGCCCGGAAGATCCGAGTGGGAGGTGCCAGCTGGTGGTGACACAGAAGCCTGAAGGCGCCACGCACCTCCCTATGTCTAGAGAATATGTGAAGACAATCGGATTTGAGGGAATTAAACAGCTGATTCCTACAACTGAGCTTGTAGACTTAGAGTACAAGGGACAGAGAGCAACTCTGTCAACACTTGTGTCAGAACACACGCCAACAGGGCTGCTAGGGAGAGATGCTCTATGCCAATTGAACTGTACAGTAAAATGCACACCTGACGGCTGTCAGGTGACGGTGCCATCCGGTGCTCAGATTCCATCGACAGCCAGAGTGATTAAGCATAGAACAGACCTACAAGCTTTGCCTTTAAAGGGAGCTGATATAGAATATTGGGTTGATGGGTCTTGTTACGGGGTAGGAGAAACTTTGTGCGCTGGGTATTCCTTAGTTAAAGCACAGAATTCAAAGTTTATTGTAGAACAGGCTGAGGCAGTTCCTCAGCCTTGCTCGGCTCAGTTGGCTGAATTGATTGCCCTCACAGAAGCATGCAACTTGGGAACCGGACGGAGAGTGACAGTGTACACCGACTCTGCCTATGCACATAATGTTTGTCATTTTAATGGAGCTGTATGGAGGGGGCGGGGTTTTAAGAGAACTGATGGTACGCCTATACAGCATCACGCACAGATCATGAAGCTGTTACAAGCCATGATGAAGCCAAAGGAATTAGCCATAGTGAAGTGTGCCACACACAGGTCTGACTCATCACATGTCACACAAGGTAACAGGGCTGCAGAAGATGCAGCCAAAGTCATTACAGGAGCAGACAAGGCAGGTAAAGGTCTTCTGGTCACACATGAAAAGCAATTACAGGGCATGGTCACACTTGAGGATTTATTGATGTTACAGAGTAGAGTAACTACGTTAGACAAGAACGTTTGGCTAGCAAGGGGGGCAAGTCAGGATGACACAGGTCTATGGAGGAATCATGAGGGGTTGGTTGTAGCACCCTCAGATTTAATAGGCATGTTAATACAGGAAGCTCATGGATTAGCACATGTGGCTAGGGGGGAGGTAAGACGCAAGATCACCAAGGAATATGGGTTTTGGAGTCCATATTTGATGGAACAGATTGACCATGCTTTGGGACAATGTGGGGTCTGCTGGAGAAACAACATCAGAGTGGGTACACCAGTGGTGTCTGGGCATATCCCTACCCCAATAGGGCCACGGGTGGTGGACAGGGGGGTGGATGTACAGAGTAGGCAGGATGTTGTGCCAACAGGTGCCGAGGTCCCCAGAGAACCTGAGAAGGAGGAGCTACGACGAGATGCTGTGGTGTTGCCAGAGCCAGTGGCAATGCCAGTGTTACAGCCAGTGACATTACCGGCAGTGCCTGAAACCGAGGGGACAGTGGAAAGCTGTCCAGATGCCAATGAACCAGAAACCAACGAAGCAGAGAGTGTTGACAGTCTGGAGGTCCAGCCTGGGAGTGTCCAAAGCCTGGACACCTGTGCTACTGGGGATGCTGGCGAGTGCCTGCATCATGCTTCAGATGATGCTGAGGGCGACTCCCCAGACCTTGATCAGCGTGGGAGGGGACCAGGCGGCTGCCTGAACCTCAATGACACTGACGGACGACGACCAGTTAGGAAAAGATTAAAGACTATGAATAGGGTAGTGAAGCAGCAGATCAAAGGGAACGACGGGAATGGACAGCAGATGATAGCATGGCTGGAAACGGTCTTAGGGGCATGGGAAACTTATTTTGCTAAGATAGGAGCACCTATTATAGCAGACATGATTTTTGACTTTCTTAGGAGGCAGGGCCTCATTGACTGTTTTTGGAAAATCAGTCACTCAGTCCACGTTAATGAACTTTTCAGAAGACTAGTCCTCACCTGAGGTGAAGATCTATGCATTAATGCATTCCCTTTGTCCTATGCTTACTGTTGGAGAATTATGTGTTATGATAACTGAATGTCATTATTTGTGTATTGTTTGTGTATTTGTGTGATTGATGTCAGTTGAGAAGTGATGTGGTGGTTATGCAAAGATAGGAAAGAGGTTCTGTTCCTAGCGCAACGAAAATGGAAGCTCCTGACTATGGAAGTGTTATCAATCTGAGACAGCGGTAAAGGCTGTTCTCCAACTGGGTTCAAGTGCTAGCAACCTCTGACCCTGACGCTTCAAGGACAAAGAAAACATCGGTCGTTGGAAGTTTTTGTGTTGAAATATGTATGATGTACTGTGTTTAGATTAATTTGTATTGTTATTTTTAGGATTCTTTTTTATTGTTGATTGTTTTGTATTTGGTTTATATGATATCTTTGGTTGCTGGTACTGGTGCTGGGTTGGTCTGTGTTATTATGTTTCTTGTGTTGTGTGTTGATGTAGTTTTTCTGTTGTTTATTGGAACATGTTGTTTATTTTTTGAATTTTTTTTTTTTTTTCTTAGTTGCAGTCGGTGGGGTTTTGTGTTTTTGTTTTTGTTTTGTGGTCATTTAGTTTCGGAACACCCTCTGGGTATTCCGAGGGGGGAATCTGTAGTTTATTTGTATTTAATAATGGGCCTATATGTTTGCTCCTGACTGTGGGGCAAGGTATTTATGACCTCCTGGCCCCTCCCCCTGACCTGATAGGACCACTGGCTGTGACTGCATCTTGACCAAGTTTATAAGTAAGGATGTGGGCTCTGGCCCTGGCTCTCTTCTCCCTCACCTCTTAACCAAGCAGCTCCCTCTCTCTCTCTCTCTCTGTCTCTCTTTGCCAGACCAGCGTCCATCTTTGATGTCTGTGTACTTTTGCATTTTGAATAAATGGTCTTAAACTGCTCAATAACTGTTCTTCATTTTAGTAGCCAACAGGTTAGGAATATACGACACAGTCATGTAATGAAAACACAATACTGTAAACTGTGGAACATGTGCCTTGTTATCCCTCCCCCTCGCCCAGCTATAGGCTACGTCGATTGAGCTCACAGCCATTCACACCGAATTAAAAACTACATTGTTCTTTGCCGAGCTCGCATCCCCGCCCCCAAGTGACTAGGACGAATCTCTCAGATTTAATTTAAAACAAGCTTATTTTGCTGACTTACTACACGTATTTAATGAAATGAAAACTGTTCGAAAAAATAAAGAGTGGGTACTTCAAAATACTTTGACAAGAGATTTGTAGGCTTTGCTGTTTGCGTGTTGTTCGCAATTCCACTAGCACCGATCACATATGAGGCTATTCGTCTTCTTAGTTAGTCATTAACTTTCCATTACATTTCTTACTTTATTCGGTAATCCATAGGTTGCATTATGAAACCTGACTCATGCTTATTCATGTCAATATACCTCTGACCTACTGCACGACATAATAGGAATCGTTTTGCTTTTTCACAAATCCTTTCTATGTGGGAGACCTTAGATGTATTGCATATGCTTTTTCATACAATAGTTGATACATTTTCTGTATCATTCTACAAATGTCTCAATGTGAGTTCTAAGCTCTATGTCAAACATGACTAGAATCTACTATAAATTGTGTATACCATATGCAATACTTCAATACACATCCAAACTAACTATTGCTTTACAACTATTCATATCAAATGTGGGGGCAATAGTTACCTGGTGCTTGGTATTAGATTAGATTAGATTAGATTCACTTCATTGTCATTACATAGTACAAGACAATGCAACAACATTATTGTGTTGTACTCTCCACAACACATCCGTGACCAAGATGTCACCACCACCGCCATGTCAAAACTCACCAGACCCTTGTGTATGACTCAGTGACTTGGCTGTTGAATGATGAAATGAATAACATTGGTTTACTGAGCCCTTACGCCCTACAGTATAATTGTACAGTGAATCATATGCCATGGATGGCAAATCGCAAATCGCAGCTTGACAAATGAACAGGTTCAATACTTTTTTCCCCCATCCAATTGCCAGCCCAAAGGCGATATGGATGGTTGCAGTCATATGAAAAAGAAATGAGCTCATTGTTCTGTGCATAATAAATAATTCAATTCAGAATAAATGTTTGTTCATAGTCATACTGACATCGCAATAACTCATTCTGGACATTTCTCACTCTCGAAAGAACTGCTTGGACTACCATGGATCTTCCCATCCCAGAATGCACCGTGTTCCCCAAGACGAAACAAATTGGTGGCACATGTTTCTACATAATAAGAAGCAAATTGGTGGGTGTTTTTTGCATCAAGATTTGAAATAATAACTGTCATTTTCAAAATGTTAATAAAAATACTTTCCCTTAATTAATTCACCCATTCACACAGCCCTTTTTGTATGTATACCATGAATGATGTAGACTAGAGAATGGTGTAATCTTACCGTTTGGACTGTAGTATTGCTTCAGTACAGCCACAACTATGCAACATTGCATCACCAATAATATAATATAACATATATACATCAGGGTTCCCACGCTGGTCTTAAAAAGCCTTAAAGTCTAAAATCCAGCAATCCAATTCATAAATGCCTAAAAGGGTCAACAATTTTAGTTATTTGGTCTAAAAATGAGGTGTTGGGTCTTAAAAACGAGGTCCTGCAAGGAAGTCAGTCCGACCACATCTATTTACGTGGAAATTAATCAAGCTATAACCAAGAAAATGCCAATTTGCTTCCTTTTTTGTCTGGATGGCAGTGAAATCCCTAATTTCATCACCTCGAGGATGACAAAAAGCTATCATATGGTGTCGCGAATAGATCTAAAATTAGATTCAAAGAGGTCTAAGAAAGGTCTAAAAAGGTCTTACATTTGACTTGTTGAAACTTGTAGGAACCCTGATACATACTGTATGGGGTTGGATGTCATATAGAGTGGGGGAAATAAGTATTCAACACATCGTTGGCAGCTTCTTTTTTTTTCTTGTCAAATACTTTATTCAGCCATGGCAAGGTCCCCCAGAGTGGGTCTGAGAGAGTGGGGGCAACGGCTGAGAGAGTGGGGGCAACGGCTGAGAGAGTGGGGGGCAAGGCGGGGAAGGAGGCCGGTGCCCCGACCGGGATTTCAGGCGTGGACAAGGTGGACGGTACGTCGCCCGCCACCGGGACCATGGCCGCCTGCAGTCAGGTTGCCTTCTTTATTGGCAACACATACCGTGGAGGTATTCTCTCGGTAGTCATCGTCGGAGAGCAGCGCCTCTGAAAGGGCTCTGAGGGACTTCATTTGGGAAAAAGTTTCCAACAGAGACTTTTCAGTAGCGGGAGTCTTTTTCGCTGTTTTAGGAGGCATTTCGCTAGAGGAACTTCCCCAAAAGTGCTCTAAAGACATTCCCCGGAGTTAAAACTCCATTGTACATCAACTAGGTTGTTGAAAGTGTTTATATTTGCTATAAAATGCTAGGATATGCTGGAGCTGTTGAGAAGCGTGACTACTCGGTCGCTTGCATCACCAGAAGTCCTGGCAGCTTTTTTTTTTTAATCTCCACACACAGGTTTCTCCACCTCAACACTTTCCTGTGTCATTCCCCTTTATTGCACACTTTCTTTTTTCATGGATTTGAATGTTGTGCAATCTCTTTAACTGTGGAGTTTTATTGAGTTAATGACCATGTCTGTTTTAAATTTAATGTGAATAGACGCATTGGAATTATGTATGTTGACTTTAAGAATTGTTTGAAAGATGTGTTGAATACTTACTTCCCATACTGAATGTTGTTATTCCCATCCCTATTGTATATCCCTTTATTCCGAAGTCCAACAGGGAGAATAGATAGTTAATAGGAGGGAGGTAGCAACAGTAAAAACAGAATCCCTTACATGGCATCCCTTAGGAGCCTTGCTGTTCATCAATTAAAAACATACTGCAGGGAACTCCGATGCCAGCTAGGGACCCAGGGAGCAGTCGCTCATCCGCTGGAGAGAGAGAGAGGCAAAGACACAGAGACGACTCTTTTATATCCAGTATACAAATATACAGCCCACTGAACACTTTATTAAGAATACTGTACTAATACTGGGTAAGGGCCTCCCTTTGCTCTCGAAACCAGCCTCAGTTCTTTTGTGGCATTGATTTCCCAAACGATGAACATTCCTTTGAGATTCTGGTACCATGATGACGTGATTACATCACACAATTCCTGCAGATTTCCTTGCAGAGTCTCCCCTGCTTCTTCACCACACCCCAAATGTGTTCTATTGGATTCAGATCCGGTGACTAGGAAGGCCACTGAAGAACACTCATTGTTATGTTGATGAAACCAATTTGAGATGACTTTTGCGTTCGTGACACGGTGCTTTATCATGCTGGAAGTAGCCATTAGAAGACGGGGTACATTGTGACCATGAAGGGATGCACAGGCTCAGCAACAATTCTCAAATAGGCTATGCTATGGCATTCAAGCGATGATTGATTGTTATTACCGGGCCTAAAGGGTGTCGAGAAAACATTCGCCACACCATTACACCACCTGAATGAATGAGAAGGTGTACAAGGTGTTCCAAATAAAGTGTTCGGTGAGTGTACATTATCGCAATCTTTTGCGTGTCGAAAGCCAAAGGGGGAGAGAGAGAGGCAACGGAACGAACAGAGACGGCAATCTCCAGTGTAGGCGTTTGTCTGTATACAAAATGAGACACGGAGCACTGAGAAATGCATTGTTTAAAATATATATATATCTGCACAAAGACATCAGAGAATTGGAAGAAGACAGAAGTGAAGTACAGTGAAAGTGTTCACAAACTGGAAGCATTGCGTTTGCCTTTCATTCGTTCAGAAAGATCACGGTCGGTGTTGTGAGGAGGAGGAGGCGGAGGAAAAGCGTGAGTTTGCAGCAGACGCTCTTGATCGCTCGTGGTGCGGCACGTCGACGGGAGAAAACCCACTATCAAGACGTTGATGGAGATTGAAGGAGATGTCTCGCTGCTATATCTATTCATATATCTATGAAATCTATTACTGGTCCTGATCCATGCAATATGAACTCACACACCACTGTCCTGGAGTGACCTTGAGGGGTGGATGTCTGTCCATGAGTCATGGCTAGTAGAGTCTGTGTGTGTGTTTGTGTGTGTGTGTTTGTGTGTGTGTGTGTGTGTGTGTGTGTGTGTGTGTGTGTGTGTGTGTGTAGGGGGGGGGGGGGGGGGGGGGGTGTCAAGGCTGAGTCAGAGGCGGTCAGGGCCAGACAAATTGCACATTACAGCATGAGACAGATCTGTACTATGGGTGGTCCTAGTTGTCTTTCTCAGCCTATCGGTTCACTTCTTCTGCATTAGATTGAGTTTCTTACCTTTGGGTTAGAATAGACTTATACTATGTGTGTGTGTGTGTGTGTGTGTGTCTGTGATCGGATTGCTGCCCTTCTGCCCTGCCCACGCCACGTTCAGCACGGGGAGCAGTGGTGTAGTCTACGTGATACGCAGGACTACGCCATATACCCTCTAGCGTCATATTCCATCAACGGGGGGAGATGCGACATGAAATATGTCAAAATGCAGCACTATCATGCACAGATCAGACTTATAACATGTCATTTATATATATATATATATATATATATATATATATATATATATATATATATATATATATAACGTTAGACAGGGAGCGCAGATGTATTTTTATGGTGTTCCGAAATGAACGATATGAGGCTGGGAGGGGAAAATCACAGTATACCCCACTAGAAAAAACTAGACGACACCACTGACGGGGAGCACACATCCACAAACCCCCACAGACATGTACACACACGCATGTACACACACGCACGCAGAAACCTTCGTCTGATGGGCTCATGCGTACAGCAATAGTTTCCGCTCTCTCATTGACAGACATCGCAGAGAATGTCCATTACCACAAAGTCTGAATAGCTCGATTGGGGTTCGAGGAATATTTTCAGAAACACTATCAATTCACGAATGATTCTTACTGTATATTAACATGGACAGTATATAACAACACTAACTAATGCTTTTCTTTCCACAAAGTGTTTACTTACGTACGTTTTACTTTAGATTTTTTTTTTACTTGCTTACTTACTCAGAGATGTATTTATCAGATATAGTATTTGTGTAACAATTTCTAGAAACAGGGGTTATCATGGGTTATCTGTGTATTGTCAGATCCTTTCTTTTCAGTGCCCTGAGAGTGTCTTTTTGAGATAAAAATGCTGGTAACAGCGTTCTGGGTTGGAGGCTATGTGCCTTTATCAAACACCATGGCCAGACTCCCAGAGCAGCTCTGTGATTGATGGCTACCGAGAGCAAACAGCCAACTTCCATGGTCTCTAATTTCAAACTCTTTTCTGGCCCTTTCCCCAGTTATCTATAATGTGTTACGCCGGTAGCAGATGAATGTGCGCTTTCACTTGGGTAAAAACTTACTGTATGTATCTGAATCACGGTTGCAGTTTGAAAGTGAATGTCTCGTATGAAAATGTCCACTTCTGACGTTTGTTGATAGGCCCTCCTGTGCAGTGGTGTAGTCTAGTCTTTCCTAGTGGGTATACTGTGATTTTTCCCTCCCAGCCTCCTATCGTTCATTTCGGAACGCCATAAAAATACATCTGCGCTCCCTGTCTGATGTTATATATCTAACATTACAGGTTATAAGGCTGATCTGTGCATGATAGTGCTGCATTTTGACATAATTCATGTCGCATCTCCCCCCGTTGATGGTATATGACGCTATAGTCAGTCCCAATGGTCCAAAGGTCAAGTGCTTCGTAACACAGACGGGGTGAATTTTATGAATGAAACTGTGAAAGTTCTGTCACAAAACGCTGTTACGTATCCTCACACATTTTTAAGTGGGTATACGGAAATCCTTGGCCTTTCCTAGTGGGCATACGGCGTAGTCCTGCGTATCACGTAGACTACACCACTGTGTACAACCTACTGAGGTGTTTTTAAGTCCAACTTAATTCAGAGTGCATTTTCACAATGTCTTAATGTGGGAATCTGGGATTGGTTTTAAATGAATGATATATCATTGATATCCTGAACAATATAAGTTAGGAGTGCCTTGTGACCTTGTGATCTTAGTTCAACTGTCTTACCCCAAACTCAACTTAAATCTAAGCATGTTTTACTCAGTTGTTGTAAACAAACACTCTATAGCTTCAAATCATGGTTCAAACTATCCTTTTAATCATAA